>NW_020271599.1:1277966-1328845 GCF_002803265.2 Melanaphis sacchari | reverse complement strand
GACGCCGTTGTTGTGGTTTGCGGTGAGGCGGCTGTCGGCACGGTTGTGCGATGACCCGCCGCCGACGACATACAGCGCCGCAATCGTCGTCGTCGCAGCCGCCGCCGCCGCCGCCGTCCACCGCGCCGGCCACCGTGCACACGACCATGTTGTTGGTCCTTGTGCTGGTGCTGCAGGCTAGCCCGGCCGCCCCGGCAGCCGGCCGCGTGTCGCGACAAGATGGTCACGTTCGAGGACGAGAAACGGGCGGCGTTCGACCACCACCAGTCGCAGCTGCAGCACCACCGCCTGCAGAACCATCACAACCACAACCAGCCGCAGCCACAGGACCAGCAGCAGAAGCATCACAGGTCCAGCGGCGATTTGATCGTGTAGAGACGACGTCTCTCCGCCCGAGGCGGCGTGTACAGTGAACGCGTTTTTTACACTATTATTATTATTATTATTTACGATATAGATAAATAATTATATTATTAACGTTAATGTAACTATTATAAATATATAATATATATATATAAATATGACATATTATTATTATTATCTACTTAAGATTATTATTAATATTATTATGTGTATAATTGTCGTAAAAAAAAGTTTTGTAAAATTCGCCGTGACGTGTCGCTCATTATATTATTATTGTTAATACACTATATATTATTATGACATGAATATTATTATTATTATTATTGTATGCAAATAAAACGAATGTTCCGTCCGCCTCGGCGTGTGTCGGGTCGCGTTTTAGGATTCCAATAATCGTCATGACGTCACAGCGTCTTTGAGACCGAGTTTACTCGGTACGTTATATAAAGATATCATTTAATATATATACGATTTGCGTGCACAGCATACGAACCCGCATCAACTCGCAATCGCACATTAATCGTAATGTTTGTTTTTTTTTTTTTTAGTTTTAGTTTTTTGTTTTAAGCGCTGACAATAATTTCGGAGTCAGATTTTTTTTTTTTTTTTTTATCGGATTTTCAATAAATATGTAAGCACTTTTACCCATCAGCACTTATATATATATATATATATAAGCCGACGATTAATGAAAAATACAGCGACGTTACGCGTAAACCATGACGCGTGCGATGTTTTGAGGCGGCGGTCCCGGGACTCGATGAACCGTGTAATAAATATAATAATATATTACATATTGTACTATTGTTAAACGCGCATAATATTATTACATAATATATACATGATAACTATGTACGCCGATTGTATTCGGTACCGTTTGGAAATTCATTTGTTCGGATTTCCGTTTGTTTGTTTGTTTTTTTTTTTTTTTAATGTTCCAAAATGTTTATTGATACATTAGTGTTATTGAGAATAATAATAATAATAATAATAATAAAATATATGAATCCAAAGTGTATTCGAAAAGTTGTTTTATCAATTTTATTATTTTGTTTTCTACCATATTCCTCGTCCACGATGAGCACTTATACTTTTTTTCATTTCAAGTTTTCCCCACTACCAGACTACCACATCGATTCATATATTTACGAATTTAATTTACTCATCAAATAAAATGTATCATAGCGGTTAGGGTACACCGTGTTCGAAAAATGAATAAAGTGATTAAACAGTTATCAATTCCTGCAGCGGTGTGAGTTGGGAACCGGCATTGACCCGGGCCGCTCTACCGAGTCAGCATATGAAAAAACACTTTCATAATGAACTGAGAAATTATTGTGTTATCCAAGAACACAAGACAACAACGTCGTATGATTAAGTTCTTGGGACGATGATTCTTGCTACGACCGTTTAAAAGCTGAGTGTTATAAGTTGCTTATTAGTACAAGCTATCCATTGTTCTCGAGATTTACTGAGGGACCTAGAGAATCTAGTAGATCTAAGAACGGTGAGATTTTCCAGGTTCTTCGGTCGTCGGATATTTTTTTAAGTCACAATATGTCTAGTGTTTACGTTTATCACGTGATTGTACTTGATAATATTATGGTCAATATGCATTTACCTTCAATCAGCAAATTTTTGTTCTTCATTATTTATTCAAATGAAACGTCTTTATCAGTATTCATCAATGTCTTATCACTTGGGAGGGATAGAGTGTGTCTAGCAAACTACTACCCTTTTTCTAAGAAGAACATTTTTCACGTGTGTGGACATCGATATCAGTGAAGTTGGCCTCAGTGAGTATACGAAGAAACGGTGGGGTGTGAAGTAGTGTTTTTTTTCATTGTACTGAAGTTTGACACTATTTGACAATTAAAAAATTTAATTGATAATTCCTTTTGTTAATGTAAGTCAAGAGTTAATAAAATTAAGTATAAAATTCTTGTTTTTAACAAAGTATTTTAAAATATTACTAGATTTTGTATTAAAAGCATAAAATATCCACACAAAAATACTCTAGGTCACTGTGCACAATATGGTACGTACAATATATGCGCATAAATCTATTGTTCGATTCAATTTGTATATTTTCGTTTTACTTTACAAAACTACAATGACGTATAGTGCTAGCCGTGGATATTAATATTTTTTATCCAGATTTTCAACGTCCGCAAAATCTAGGTATTGTAAACGGTAGTGAATAGAAAGTAAATCGCCGCAACCGATTGGACGGAACGTGTGTGACCGTCCATGAAATCGAATATAAGAACATACCAATATTGTTATTGCGCACAATAATATGGTATACAAAAACAGGATCCGTGGCAGCAAATGTATTAGAGAGCACCGTAAACCGACAGCATTGAGACAATATTCATTGAGTACGCAATATTAATAGCCGTAATTACTTGAAATATTCAAATGTAATAGTGTAGAAAAATCATTTATTTTAATTTTGAATACAATTATTTAAAAAAAAATGTTAAATTAAATTTATAAAATAAAACACAAGTTAAAATGTTTACGAAATACGATCAAATACAATTACATAGAATACAATAGTATAGTGTTTTGCTACAAAACTTATGATATTGATTAGAAACGATATTATATTCGTACGTTTACAAACCATGTTTACGACTTAAACACTCAATCCGTTGAATTCGGAAGCATAAAAAAAAACTACTCGTCCTTGTACAAAAACGTGATTTCGCATGATTTTTTTATTCATATTGTTCAATTCAAATGTTTTGTTACTGATATAGAGAATATGTATGTGTAACGTGAGAAGCATATCCTAACCGGAATTGTTTTTCAGTGTCTTTTTTCAAATGATAACCTTCTATATTCACTGTAAATTGTCTTTAGTGCCATAAAGTTTAATACCTCAAAAGCTGCTCGCTAGAATTTCGATTTATATGTATATTATTATCAATATTTTTAAAAAAAATAAATAATTGAAAAAGTATTGTAAAAGAGTAGTTTACATTTAAAAAAGAATATGTTTCCCCGAAATCTATTTACCTGCAGTGGTGTAGCCAGGATTTAAAAATAAAGGGGGCAAACCCAAAATTCAATGAATTTTTCATACTTATAAAATAAACAATATAATTTCGTAAAAACTTTGATACGGCTGATGGGAGGGGTGGCACGGCCTACTTTCTCCCATACAGTTTGGATTCTAAACTAATTAATTTATCAAGTTCACAGAAATTAACCGATAGGATTTTTCTGTACTCGAAAAAAGCAATACTGCACTGAAATTGTTCTTGATATTTTAATGCGATAGCAAGAGTGTTATAAGAATTGAAGTAATATTAAAGTAATATTATATAAATAAAATAAAATAAATACTAGCACCACTATGCGTAGTTTTCAAATCATTAGAAAATAAGAAAATCATGTTAGTTAATGGTAAAAATGTAAAATACAACTTAATCATTAAATGACATTGAAACAACAGTTTTCAAAGTTATTACCTAACTTAACCTGTTACTTGATTTATAGTAGGTTACTATTGACTTTATAATAATAATAATACGTTATTACCTAAATTTTATTAAAAAGAATTTCTCAATTTTTATATACCTAACAAATCAATTTTTCCTAAACTTAGTTATTTCCACACTATTGCTAGTGTTCCGTAGTATTTAATTAACTACTGTCTGTAATATGATTGATTTTTATTAAAAATGTCACAGAGTCAGATAAAATCCATTATATTATACTCATTAGTCATTTTCGTACAAAACTAAATTCAAATTTGAATTGCCTAATTAAAAACATGATTTCAACTTGTATACAAGACGACTCTTTTTGCAGGCTTTGGTAAAGATAACTAGAATCGTGATTTATTATCGTAATTCTATGTGAAATATTAATAACGTTCAAAGGGGTTACAAATTGATGATTTCCTTAATCATGCTTTTCAAGTCTAATATCACATCCTAGTACATAGTGATGTGTTGAGCGACCGTCAGGTCGTGAGAGACGTGTTTTTATTTTAAATTCTCGTTTCCTTTGAACCCAATGAGAAACACGCATCTATGTTTACCTTTTGGCTATTACTATGTGCAGAAACTTGCAGGTAGGTCGTAGTAATGTTTATCGTCACTACGTTATTCCCTCTAGAATCCAGCAGTAGTTTATTATACAAAATAATGGATATATAATTTTTTTTTTCTAATCAACCGTCAATTGAACGGTTCATTAAAAATGTCGTAGTTGAGCGGCCCACATTATTCTGGTTGTTGTTTGTGCGTAAATGTATGTGTGTGTGAGTATTCAATTTGTTGCATAGCTGTCGATTGTACTTAGAAAATAAAATAAAATTGTCAACATTCCCAAGGATTTTTGTATCAGCCGTCACTTGTAATATAATATTAAAATATTATATTATTATATTGTGATTAACATCACTGTGCATAATTTGTACACTATTAAAATAACATATGATATTATACACAAGAGTTCACAATAAACATTTCCAATTTTTGTGCTCGCCACCATCATTGAGCGATATCGTAGAACGTAGATAGTTCTAGTGCCCCCGTCGTCTAGACTCAAAAGCAGTATTTCCTAAGAATTTTGTGATAGTTAACTACAAATTTCCTGCTGGTTAGGTACGTAACAACCCATTAAAAAATAAAAAAAATATATTATATGATGATAATGTAGTACTATAAATAATAATTTTTACTTTAAGCAATTTTATCATTGAATTTTAATATGATACAGTTTATTGAATAATGGATAAATAATTCTATTTAATATAAAGGTTATTTTTAAATTAAAATACTTTAGTGAAATGGTAAAATATATTAAGTTTACTTGAAATAAAAATTAAATATAAAAATTACAAAAAAAAATTTCTATATTAAGATATTAAATTAATTGTATAATTGCTATAATTGCTGATTTTAAACTTTATGAGAAGGCCGGTGGTTTTGGATGTAGTTGTATAATATTTTCCACTGAAATACAATTTTAGGTAGCTAATGTGCATATTATATGTGACATCGAATCTATATTTTTGTTTTGTTGTAATATTGTCGATGGTAAAAAATCCCTTTTCACATAAATAAGAAGCAGTGAAAACTAATAGTTTTTTTTTTATTTTTTTTTTTTATCATATTTATTGAAAGTTTTGGATATTTATTATATACTGTACATCAAAAATCAATAATAGTTTTATTTTTAAATTTATTTTCATAAAATTTATCACAAGAATGTTCGATAACCTGAGTTTTAAGAAGCGTACACTTTAATAGAAATAGTAAAATGATGAAAATCCATAAAAAATCGTCTCAAATTTCTTTTGGGAAATAACTATTTAACGAAATTGATATTTGATTTAAATATAATGAAATTAATTTTTTAATATAAGTGACATTTACTAAGTCGAATTCTTCTAGAGTCTCGCTTAATACAAAAAAAAATGTCAACATTTCCCTTTTTAACTTTTGTTTTGTAAATAATAATTTATTTTTTGAACGAAATAATTTTTTTTCGACAGGTAGGTAACATTTTTTAAACATTTTATAAATATAACAGATTTTTATTTTTAAATTTTTTGATTAATTTCATTATCTTAAAAATCTTAATTCAATTAAATCTATATTGTAACTACGATTGCCTGATGTTAATTTCAATGTATTTTATTGTACTGAACTGCCTGATGAAATTGATTCATTGGTACTACTGGCTATAGTTTTACAAATAAAACATTTATTCATAAAATAATTAAAACTTAACACTTAAAATTTCATTATTTAAAAGTGAATATTTAATTGTAAACTAAAACTTTTCGTTTGTACCTACTCTCGTAGACTATGTGTCGTTCAACTATGTATGGAAAATTGATCAATACTGCATCAAGTTATTAACACAATTATCACGATAAGAGAACATATTTTTTATAATCGAATAAAATAAGAGAAAAGTTACTTAAAATAAATATATTATTGATATCCATTGTAAAATATAATATGCCCTTCATTCTACAATACTAGTTAGACTTTACATTATTATTATACGTAGAGGTATCAAATAAAACAAACTTAAGCATTTATCAATTAAAAGTTAAAATTATTTTTATCTATGCATCTAAATTTATTTTATATATATATTAATTAATTTATAAACAGCATGAATCGCGATCCATTTAAAATATACAGGACTCATAGGTTGGGATACACTGCTTTAAAGTATACGTTGATTTACTCGATCACTCGTCGCTATGAATAGCAAAAATGCCTCCTCAGCGATACACAATTATTATTAATATTTATGGTGAAATTCGGATTTTTAAAATCTCGGGAAATAGATAATCGTATTTTTGGCGATTAGAGTTTTATTATTGTTATAATAATTATGTGTAAACATAATTAAAAAAAAAATAATAGTATACAATGATTCATAAAGCATTTCCACCTATATTTATCTTTAAATAATTATTAATTCATTTACATTTTAATTTTTGGAAATTTTAAATGATATACTCAAAAACTATGTATACTTTAAAATCGTTGAATTTATTTGTACTAGTTAAGGAGTTTCCTGTGAAGTTGAAAACTATCATTTTTAAAATGAGAATTCCCCTTTTAACTATAAATTATTTAGTGAATATGGGCCTTTCCCATATTTTCTAAATCCATTATCATTGATTATGTATTAGCTTTAGTACACAAAGCTAAATAACTTAAAAACTACTCGTTCAAATCTCAATGTCGATACGTCAACATATTTATAAAGATTTTTCACTAAATAATTCACTGTAGAAATCGGGTCTTATTTGAAAAATATAAGTTTTTATCTTAGTAGTATTAAAATCTTAAGAACTTAAAAATTTAATTTTTAAGTATATTTAAAAATTTAAAAATCAGACTTTAAGTAACTACATCATTGAAGAATAAAAGTAGAGGGGTTAGAATTATTGGTAAATCACATGTATAACAATAATAATAATAACCAGTCTAAGGTAGTATCTCAGCATGGCGTGACGACATACGAAATTTTTGCGTTTTCGTAAAATCACGTATGCTCAACGACCCTAAATTATAACTCTACGTTTTTACTATTGAAACGCAGTCAGTGAATTTCTGAAAGATTTACGACAGCTTCTGTATATTATAGCATGTGCCGACGGTTAGAACTCAAATATTTCAGCGAAAACGACTACCGTAAATCGCAGAGTTGTCGCGATAAATCCAAGTGGTGAAAACAACATTAATATTATTACTATTATTATTATTATTATTTAACGTTCATCGTCTATCAATGCACATAATATTTCGATACTGTAGTATTATTGTATACTATAATGAAACATAATAGTACGCTGTAGACGCAGTACTTGAAAATGCGCACAGTAAATAGAATTCCATTAGGGCGGACAACGGGGAATCGAAAATACATGACGTCCGAGACAACAGCAATAACAATAATATATTTTGCAAGCAACTATGACGTCCGGTACACTATCGGAACGCTCCGTCGACAGTACACAATAATACGCAATATAATAATGTACGACTGACGGCTGTGCATGCCGTGGGTAGGTATACCGTACCTATATATATTATCGTCGTGTCTATGTCCATCGGCGATTATGATGATGACGATAGTAGCGAATAATTTATGTGAGTTTTCCGGCAAAAGAGCGAGGTTTCGGGTCCTCGTGCGGATCGTTGATTTTCGAACACCACTCATAAAGTTTATCTCGTCCAAACCGTCATACCTGATCTCCCGATTACCATGACTATAACACATATTATTATTCAAAGGATTGTATAACCGTGCGTGGAACCACCGGCATGACATATCGCGTGTGAAAATTGGCCAGGACCGTCATGGAGATCCCACACGCACACACATAATTTGGTGGTATGACCGACGGGTGGGAAACGAGTACAACGCACAAAGTTATGAGAATAGCAGCTCTCGGAAGACTATCGATCGCCAGCAAAAACAGTTTCGTCGTGTTGCAGTGTGTGGTCGTGTACGATAACCGCTGCGCACATGATAGAGATAGATAGACGGACAGAGAGACGGAGAGGATGGTGATAGGTCGTGTGAAAATATTATTAAATTATCCATGAAAACGACCGCCGGAAGCAAACTTCAGACGAACTAAGAGAGAAAAATATAGAGTAATATATATATATATATTATAGAAAGAGAGAGAGAGAGAAACAGTACACGAGGATTTTTTATAAGACGTCCGTTTTATCAATAAAATTATGTTTTGTTTTTTTTTTTTTTTTTATGTGCAAATAATCATTTAAATACATTGGTGTGTTTTCCGTGTTATTTTTTTTTTTGATATTTTTACCACTGCATAGTGGTCCTTTAATTTTTGTCGTTTATGCGTGAAACATTTATTTTAAATTTTATATCTGCTTAAGTATTATTCTTCTATATAAAAGTAATAACGTATTAAAATCACTATTATCCACATTATTCATAAACATAAATAATTGATTCAATAAGATTAGATTAGCAAGTAAGTTGAATGAAAGTTTTTGATGTTTCACTACTCAGCTTGTCTTGATCTTATACTTATAATAATAAGCTACTAGTTTTTAGTTTTAAGGTCCGATATTTATGAAGCTATTTACGTGTTATTCTTCTTAAAAGAAAAAATATATTACTTTAGTATGTAAAATCAAAAACAAGATTTACAGTTAAAACAAAATAAGACAACATTGTGATTATACACCAATAAGAAAAGTGTTTTGCATCAAAAGAATAAAAATCCCTTCATTTATTCAGCATAACAATAATATTACATTGTATATTATGTTAGTATTATACACTGACGCTCGTTCTGTAGTTGTCTTTTGGTGTGTTTTCCGTGTTATTTTTTTTTTTGTATTTTTTGTTTTGTATATTATACATGGCACAAGCTGTATGATGCCTATTACTCGATATTAAAGAAAAGAGATCTGACAAAAATAAAAGAAGAAAAAATGAAGTAAAGGAAAAAAGTTCCCGACCAGTCGTTTTCGGCGCATTTTCCATATGAGTTTTTTCCCTTTAAAATCTTCGGTGGCAAACGAGTGTGTATATGATGAAACGTATTCCCTCAATACGAAGCGAAACAAGTATTCGGAAAGAGATTGTAGATGACCACAGAGAGAAAGAGATAGAGAAAGCGAGAACAGTAAAAGAGACATGAAAATATTGACGAACACAATAAAAAACTTTGCTGCGCGTTATGCGTATGGTTCTAAATAAATATTAAATAACGACAACAAAAAGGCGTGAACATAATATGTACTAATTAAGTAATAATCGCTATTACACAAAGCTACGTGGAAATACATGCATTCGTCCCTCTGAGTATTTCATTCGTATTTTCGAATATATACATTATACATGCACCTATGGTTTATTATGTTATAATAATTATATAATGCTTTCATAGCATTTATTTTCAACTTACAATAAAATAGAACTTCATTATCTCGAACTTTGGTATCTGGGAGTTTCAATATTTCAATTTTTTTTTGTCCCCTAAAATGAATCCCTTTAAATTAAAATGTTTCTGCTGTAGGGGTCTCTATATAGTACAAATTTTAAAGATAAAAAACATGGTTGTTTTTTCAACGGTATATATTTTTAGGTTTAAATTTCCATATGTACTTAGTATAATATAGCAGTGTAGGTGAAGCTATGAAAGTATTTTTAGATTATGAAGATATAAAAACAAAGAAGTTTTATTTCATTATTCTTGAGTTTTTTTGTTTTTTTACTGTAAAATTGAATTGCATTCCTTCATAAAAATATAAATACGTATACATTATTTATTGAATAATGGAAGAATTAATATTTTCAAATGCCATTTGAATCATTAGATAAACCATGATTTTTGAGTTCTGGATAATACACACGCATAACATACTATACTTTATCATTAGTTATTAGATAATTATATGTGATAATAATATTATCTCATCTCTCAACACTCACCTACAGCAGCTTTTTCTTTTCAGTCACGAGACAATAATAAATTGTTCGGAGTCAAAATTCGTTTCACCACTTTCTAAATATTTATATCTTCCTGTCCGAATCGGATTTTCTTACTTGTTTATACATTTTGCTCTCTGAAATAAAAGATATTATTATTTCAGCATCAAACTCACACACGGTGTAAGGACGGCACCTTTGTGACCTTTGTGAGGTACATGGAATATATACGTTCATAGCTAAACGCGAGATGGTACGATATTATAAAATTCTTTTTTTTTATCTCTTTTGAACCCAACCTTTATAATGTCCATCGTACACATGCTATTACATTTTCATCGGGTTTGACAGTATGAAAAGATGTCTTCGTTTAGCGAGAACACCTGCACATAATAACGGCCACCATTGACGACAATACTACAATCTTCAAGAGTTAAGACCCGATAGTAATTCGTTTCGAATCACCAAAATCAACAATTCGGGGATTTTATAATAATTAAGAGGGGCTGACCCGATGTGTTTTAATACAAAACTTTCTTATCTCACAGGAAAAACTCTTATAACTCGTAAAATTGTTAGATCTGGATAATGTTTATTTTAATTTTAAATATGAAGCTTTTATGCAGATTAAATCGTCTTTCAATTTTAATTAGTCCATTTTTAGAAAAAAAAATGTAATTTTAATAAATGTTTATATAGGTATCACAAAGTTCTAAGAATTTTAAAATTTATTTTCTGCCGTTAATTTAAGTTATCTAATTCAAAAATTTAAGTTTAATAAAACCTAAATATAGTTTGGTGTGGCTTTTATTGTACGGTAACCACTCCACGTGACTAGAAAGAATTTTATTGTCGGATGTTTGCTTCTTAATAATAAAATATTTTGAAAGCTTGTGGTGAACGATTTGGTAACCACAAAGAAAATTTTGAGTGGGTAAAATATTATAGATCCGAGATAAACCACATGAGTGTTGTTTTAATAATATATCTACCGGAACCATCATAATTATTTCGATAAGAAGCGTGGGGTGGCATACAATTTAATCCGTTGGTTTCAATAAAATCGCACGTAATCATTTTCAAAGTTAAGATGTGTACTTTCATAGTGCAAAACAATATTAACTTTCAGTGCTTTGTCCATATACTATGCAATAAATTATGGGTATAATAATATTGTAATCGATTATTAACAGTTGTTATTATGCAATCGCTTTTCTCGGTCTGACAACAATTATTATAATTGATATTCAATAACCTCCTCTAAACGATAATACCTATAGTACTACCTATTATTTATTTGGAAAATTTAATGTTATAGGTGTGCATTTGTTACTGAATTATATGATAATTGTGTATATTTAGTTACAAAAAACGATTTTGTTGAACGAGTGAGGTTCTGTTCAATATGTTCTATTATATAATTACATATTCTGTATGAGAGCCTCTTATTCGTAGGATGAATCACAACAATTTCCAAGATATTATAATAAATATTTCAATTTTAATTATACGATGAAATAGAATATTATTAATTATAGAATCGTCACGAAAAACGTTCAATGGTTTCTTCTTGTGCGTCAGCTATCGTTAAATAAACACGAGTCGAGTTATAACACTTTCAGAGTTTGTTTTCAAAAATAAGTGCACTTTCTCAACGAATATTTGCATTGCGAAAATGTATTATCGATGTAAATGATTAAATCTAATTTTCAATTTAAACTATAAAATAGTGAATCGCGACGACAAAATAAAATAATATGTAAAACTAAAATATTTTACGCCCAGGTATCTGTAATATATTTTGTCGAAATAAGATTTTGAAAGTGAAAAATAATATGTAATTGAATAAAATGAAAGGCGAACGACATATTTATATGTGCATATAAATATATATATATATATATATTTATACATCTAAATAGAAATATATATTGATGTCAAGATATGTAATTCTTTTTTTTTCGAATGACAACATTTTGAAATCTGTTTTACTTCTCGGAATGATCGTTCTAAAACAGAAAACTTAATAACACTTTGGGACAAATAAAATCACTCACAATTCACATTCATATTGGTTTCAATTCACCCTCCCGATACGACCCATTACCCTACTCCTGTGGTAAAGGTGGCAGTAATATTTCGTGTTCTAAATATTTTTGTGCTCTGAAAGTTACGTTGTCGTTGTTGTTCTTATATCGATATTGTCGATTGTTTTTCTTTTTTTCTTCGTAAAGTTTACGATCGTATAACTACGAGATCGCCGCCAGAACGATGTCTGAAATTAAATATTATTCGTTCGTTGGGACGATATCACTTGTACTCGTTCCAAAATACGTGTGTTGTATTATTAATATTGTTGTACGTTTGCTGATAAATAATAAAATTGAAGTAAAAATGAGAAAAACTACGCGATACCGAGTACACCGGTTGAACTAACACGATTTCTGTAATAGGGTTTTGCCAAACAGACCTAGTTATAATTTATTATTATTTGTTTTAATTCTGCGTCATGCAGTCTCGACAAAAAAAATAAAAAATAAAAAATAAATAAAATAACAGACGATAAATATAAGCTTGCAAATATTTGTGTACTATATACATGCACACATCACACTTCCTGGAACTGTTTTTTTAGGTATGGAAAAAAAATTGAAATTTCCGTTATAGCGTGTTGCATGCTTATCGATTTTGTAGCATTATGGTTGTCTGCGGAGGTTTTTGCTAAGCATTAGACACATCAAGGCGTTTTAATATAATAATTAGAGCTCGGATTCCCATGAAATAGTAAATTGTTTATCTTTTCATATTTTTTTGATTTATGTTGGTAATCATTACGAACCATAATAGTTTTAAGTTACTGGCATTTTTATTTTTTGCATATTTCTACATATTTAATGGTTATTACATATTTTTACAAAATTTAAAATATACTGTAGGTACATTGAAGCAAAATTACAAAAAAAGATATAAAAAACTATTTTTTCGAGTAGAAAATCAAAATAAATTTTATAAGCATTAAATAGTTCTTCAAATAAAGATAAGATAACTAATCGATATGTATATCATCTTAATCATTCTTACTGTGTCAGTCAATTATTGTTGTTATCGACTTACCACTCCGATCGACACAATATTATTTAATACATTTAGTTTAGTTCGTAAATCGACTAAATCGTAAATCGCAAATATATCGAAAATAAGAAGTTCGATTTGCAATAAAATTCGACAGTGGATTTCCTCAGTGAATAAAGACATTGAGGTTATCAGTACTATTGGAAAAATAGTATTTTGCAACCCTTGAGGAAAATCTATTGTTTGTAAGAGAAAATTTTAAGTAGATAAACATGTCATAAAAACAGATACTTATTTTTGTTTAATTTTAATTTATTTTATTGTTTTGTATTTGCTGATTTTATTGTTTTTACTATTTAGTTACCCATGTGTCTGCACTTGTAAATAAATTAGTAAAATAACAATTGATTACAATTGATGCTCAAGTTTTACCAATAATATTTTTTTTGAAAATTTATGTTTAGTTATGGTCTCTTATGATATCTGATATACCCTTACAAAAGTTAAAAAACCAACAGTTTCCTAATTTTTGAATAAATGCATAAAACGTACGATCTCTGATTAAAGTACATTTCGAAAGAACTATTTAAGTATATTCTGTCAAAAAACAATGAATGAAATTAAGAAAAACTATTGGACAAACTGTTATTTATATTGAATACTTTACTTTTAGGAGTAATGTTTGTTATGAATAAAGACTTTTTGTGGATACCCTATCTCTTAGGATCTAAAGTTTGGATTCCAAAAAATTAGAAAAAATAAACAATGAAAGAATTACCCTATTTATCATTAGCTACTTTAAATAATTATGGATAGATGTGGGAACGGAATACCGTGTATTATTTTTATTAACAGACGCAGCGTTTTATATTATGCTAAAGATAGTCTTTAAAAATACTTTATACTAACATGACCTATGTAACGTATTCCGTTTATGCTTATAATCATTTTGCAGTGAAAGTAAGAGAGTTATTTTCAAAAATTAATTTAAGTTACTTTAATTAATAATGGGAAGAAAATATTCATAAAAGCACCAAATCGAATATCTATTTTTAAAGAGGAATTTAATTATATCTTTTAATTACCTGTTCCAGTTCTTACTTGGTGGAGTACATGGATTCTTGTATTGTTATATTTCGTAGTAGTTCATTTTAAAAAATATGAAAAATTTATTGAGAAACTTGCAATGGATGATGCACAAAGTGTTTCAAAAAGCTTTAAATATAATTGAAGATGGTTCTGTTTTTAATAAATTAATATTTATATTCATTCATATAATATATATTAATAAAAAAACTAAAAACTCAAAATATGAGATTACATGAAAACGTTACAATAATAAATTGATGAAATAAAAGAGAAAAGAATTAAGCTATTCCTGGATTAAAAAGGGCAACACTTCAAACAAAATTATATAATTTCTCCAATAAAAATGAAAGTCTGTTATTTATGTGACAAATGGATTCAGTATTATTTAGGTAAAATGTTTAACTTGATGGTATTTATCAAGATCCAAACAATACTCAGTTGCTTAAAATATACTCCAACCACTTCGATTGACAAGATTTAAAAAATATGTTGATAGTTAAATGCCAAAGCTTCACTGAATAAAAACTGGAAAATAAATGCATATGGTTATACATATTAATAATAAATAAAATTTAAAAAATATATTAATTTATAATATCTTTTTACAATAATTAAACATAAGTACTAATATTTATTATTATTTAATATTATATTTCTATTAATATTGTAAAAATGTGTGATGTATATAATTGAAATTTTATTATAATTTTAATAATATATTTATTTTTTTCACTGAAATATTATTGTGTAAATTAAATAGTTCCGACATTTTTAGGAAATTTATTACTTGTAAGTTTGATTCTTTGTCGGGTCCTATGATTTTTGATAATTGTTCAGGCAGATCGTTTTTTATCCTGAGTTCTTTGCATTTTAAACACTTAATGATATTTTTTGTATATTTTCTGTGTATTTGCACATTTGTTGCATATTTTTACGACTTTGATCGTATATTTTGATACTTTTTTGTGCATAATAATCCGTGTACTATATTTAATAAAATTATGTATTCTTAAGTTTGGTAATCATTACGATTTTTTCTCTTTCGTATAATTTTTAGTTTATTAATTATTTATGATAAAGAAGAGCTAAAAATTCCAAAAATTAAACTGCCGTTTTTCTACCGCTTGCGTTGTTGCGTGCCAATAAAATAAAATTGGTTATTTTTTAAGGGCATTATTACGTTGAAGTGGTGTTATTGATTATATTTAAGAGTAATTTTTGATAGATTTTAAAGCAAAGCACTTAAATTCAGGGAAAGCACGCTATAGCTAAATCAGATTTTAATATGTGTATAGTGTACACTCCCAAATGATTTACTAATCACATTCAATGTGGAAAGCAAAAATATTTGTTTTGGACGCGTTGGATTTATCTTTAGAATTGGGTTATGTCAATTCGCTAAATCGAAACATCGTAAAAATCTGATAGAAAGGCGTTTGATGAACCTAAAACCGTAAACCGAAAATTGAACACCTTCAGGGGTTATTAAAAATAAATAAACATATATCATGATACATATTCGTTGAGTTTTACATTTGTTGCCTTGAACAACAATTGTCAGCAGTTATGTATTTAATTTAGATGTGGTAATATATATATATATATACCCTGAATAGCAATTTTTTTTTCATTTAGAGATTACGATGGTGACGATCAAGACGAGTTTAGCACATGATCGAAACCACAATGATCATCTGAATTACACTTTTATGAAACCAGAAACACACATACACAATAAATAATGTACCATAGTGTGATCCTTCACCAGACTAGATATGAAAATCAAAATGACTGACGGAATTTTTAGATTTTGTTTCGTGATATGATGTGGTCAATGCAATGCGCCAATGTCATATTATTTCATGCCAATAAATGATAACGAACCATAGCCAGTATGGCAGAATCATGTAATAAATAAAAATTAGTTAATATTTTATGTTAAAAATAGAAAATGAAACACCAATTTAACTGGGAAATTATATAATTTTTTTAAGTGAAAATACATTTTTTTATATGTAGAAATAAAACCAGTGTCTCGGAATCAATTAGTCAAAGTTCATTAAATTAAAATTATTTAATTTTATATAAAATAATAAGAAAATACTTATAAGCAAAGAAAAATTTATAAAATTGAACAAATGTATGTAAAATAATGAATACTTATAATAATAATGTTACAATTATTCATATTAATGTATATTCAGTCGCCATATACGTACATCATATTATAAATTACTAATTACTATAATTTAATGAAAAGTTACTCCTTACAAATGGCCTTTATTATTTTGGATTTTTATAAAAGTCCTGTGTATTTTTTACTCCAAATTCTACAGTAAAAAATTAAAATAAACATATTTATATACATTTATTTATATATATAAATATTCCAAAAATCAAATTTTGTATAACTGCATTAAGTAAAAAAAAAAAAAAAAAAAAAATGGGATAGACATCATTATTAGTGAAATATTCTGTATTTAAAATTAAATCATTTAATTTAAATATAAAATAAAAATTACTTCGACTTTTTTTCTAACCGTTTAATTTGGAAGTAAATAGTAACTCTAAATAATTATCTTGGATAAATAGTTCATTTTGAATTTGACACTCAATATATATTATATAATGATAAGTGATAACTATTGATATATTTTAATTTTTGTTTATTTTTTTTTCTGGTACCAAAATCGGACACATACTATTAGTTAATTATTAGTGAGAATTAACGTATTGAACGTTTTGATGTTTTAATCATTGTAAAATCAAACACTTGAAAGTTTATTTAAATTCTGAAGTATTCCCCTACGAAGATTTTCAAAGCGACTTTACTAAGAACAAAGATGGCTACATTAAACCGCGTATATACCTAGTTCCAGAAATCCTACTATGGTCCCGATAATGTAGTTACTCCTCTATTGACTTGATCAAATTTCAAAAAACTATCGCCGAATATAGTTGAGGATATGACTATATAAGCAGACAGAACGATAATGTAAAAACGTCAACTTTTGATCTAAGGATTGAGATTGAGACTGAGGATGCGTTTCAGCCTCCACTTCGGCATATCGTTTAATATTACATGACCAAATTATAACTTAAAATCCATTTAATGGTGAAGTAAGAACAATGTAAATATTTATTTTAAAACTTAATATTTTTTCAATGAATAAAAAATAATTTTTATACATATCATGTCTTTATTTCACATAAATTGTTAATACAACTGTACTTATAAGGGTGGATATCACATTATATGACGGGTTTTAAAGGTGGCATGGATGGGAAGGGAGGGGCCAGGCTGAGCATGGCCATGTACGTACGTCATAGCAAGAACTATAGGCTGGGCGGAGTAGCCAGATTCACTGGTTTTGCGGGGGATCCAGAATATAATAAAACACATACTACTGACGTGGATCGGTGGTGCTTTTTGGGTTCAGGATAACTCATTGGACGGCGTAAATCGTGAGTAACAGTTATTACGGACTTGTTTTATTGTGATAGATTGTGTAGTTGTTACTCGTATTATTTTCAATATTTCCATAATTATGTATAACAACATTATTACATGATCTATTAACATTTTTTATAGAATGAGACTCTTGTTTAAATTTTGGAATATTGTTTCCTATCATAGCATGGTATAATTTCGAAATTGGGAAATTTTTATTCGTGGTCTCTATAATTGGCAGTTCTTTTTTTTCAAATTGGTTCATCATTTTTTCCTTAAGCCCGTCAATTTCTTTTAATACTCTATTGTTTATTTCCATAGTCATTGTATTCTTGGGTTCATTAAAAAAAAAAAAAAAAAAATTAAAAATTATAATAATTTTTATACATTATAAACTACTAGTACTTACTATTTTCGCAATTGAATATAAATTACTAGTCAAACTTAAACATAATAATAAAACTATTATGATATTTTTTATGTTCATTTTTTTTTGTTCTTATATCTACGGTATAATTATCTTCGATCTAAAAAGAAAATATGTAACAACATTATTTCCAGTTACAAATTACTGGAAAAACATTATAATATCATATACTTACATCGATTATACAAGAATTCATTGCTTCGAATAAAATACGATTTTGAAGAATGAATTACACAATGGTAATGTATTAAAAAATTTGTTTAGCCTTAAACGTAACTAAGGGTGATTATTAGCTTTAATTTGTTATTAGCTAAGTTACATATAAAAAAAAAAAAAAAATAATGATAATACACAAAATTAATTTATAAGTATGTATAACCGATATTCGAGGCGGCCGTGTTGTCTATACGAGACTTGCGATTGGTCACTTGCAATAATCATCGACTAACGATTCACAGGTAGTGACTATCAGATTGTTATCGAAAATATAATATCCGATAATGAAATTCAATTACGTACATGATATACCACCTGCCATACCTTAGAGAAAATTCGTCTATTATGGGTATATTTCAACTGAAAATTCATACATCATGGGTATGCGCAAGCTTCTAGTTTATCATCATTCATCAGTCATAATTAATGTCACAGTATAAAATAAATAATAATTTTTTATATTATTTTTTTATTATGTAGGTACACTATACACTGTCCAAGAATAGCCTCGACCCCCCGAATGAAATTCGGAATTCGGAAACTGCTGAGCGTGAAAATTAATATTGTAGTCATGTTTTCAATATTAATAATCATTGTACAATATTATAAATTCAATATTAAATAAACATTTTTGTCCGGTCAAATAAAATTGCTGAGATATTGTATAAACATTAAAAAATCTACATGTAATTCACATTCAATATTAATACAATCTCTAAATTGTATAATTAATATTTATTCAATCTTAAGGCAATGTTCTTTTGCTGTCTGGGATTTGGTCGATTTCCAACTGGATTTCCAACATTCAAAATTGAATATTGTTTATGTTCTAAAATTTCGAATCTTAAATTGTTTTTGTAAGTATTTGGAGTTAAATTATTTATATAGTTTGTTAAAATTATGAGTATTTGAAAATAACTTTGTAACTAAAAATGTATACAATTTATAATTTTAATGAGTGAAAAGATTTGCAACTTTTTTAAAGTACTTTAAGTATGTAGTAATTTAAAGAAAATCCTTCCTATTTTTTTATTAATTTTTTTAAGATTTTTACATTTTGTGTTTACCTTTATAAAATATATTTTACAATAAGCTTTAATAATTAAATTGTTACTGTAATCTGAAAAGTAAAAATAAAAACAATATTAATCTTGTTTGGTAAAATAATAATAAAATAAGAAATATAATATGTTTTTTTGTGTGGAAAAAAAATATTCTATACTGAAGGGGATGCTGGTAAGGTTATTTATAAAAATACAATACTCAAGTCATGGAGTCAATTTTGACAGTTGAAGAGGTGACGAAGAATGTTCAAATGTTCAAGTCGTAGCTGAACGTATAGAGCTAGGGATAAGTATAGAAATAAGTAGATAATGGAACGAATGTAATATGCGGTTAAAACAGAGATATGACGTTGTATTATAACGTTGATTATATTCATTTCCTAAGAAGATTAAGGTTGTAATACCAGTGTTGAGATGGGAAATAGTTCTATGTTAAGTTACAAAATTAAGTGGGACCTGGGAGAATTTCTCAATAGTAAGTTATGAAATGTTTTTACAAATCGTGAAGTTAGACTATGAGATTTTAATAATCTGATTGCACGTAAGATATGGTATGGATTTAAATTGTAATTATTTGCCAGTAAATTTTCGATTTGTGTTTCGTAAACCGTTTTCGTCACCAACCGGAAATCTATTAACTACTCTTCGTCTTAGAATAACTTCCGGTTTGAAGATCTAGAGGTAAAGCATGTTTATACATACATAATATGATATTATATTTTTCACGATCGGTTTTACGCATTTATTTTTCATACTACCGGAAAAGTTTTGCTGACGCGTGCGAATATATGACTTTGCAAGATTACGACTTCCGATAGTAACAACCGTGCACAAAAACATTAGTGTAAAAGTGACAATATTGTGTGTTGTTTTGATCGTTAACGCTCCATATTTTACTCCTTTCATTCATTATAACTACATAGGTATATTGCATCTCACTTTAAATTTATAAAAAAAAATTATGTCCATCGTGCGAATGAGAAATTTAATAATTATTATTACTTTAATCAGTCGTTAAACTTCGTTTGTTGTTGTGGTTGCGACGTATTCATAGTAATTTATAAATTCCGTTTGTAAAAAGTCTTGAAGTTATATTTTCGTTCATATTCTTAATATAATTCGTTTTCGCTATACAATGATATTTATCTTTCGAAACAACTATTAATTTAGTAAATAGGTTCGTACCTACTTATAAGCTGTATGATATAATATTCATATTATTATGTACCTTAATGTTTATGAACGGATAATTTAAATTAGAAAAACTTTACTACTGGTGGCTTTTGTTCAGTGTAAATATTTATTCACCATTAAAGCAATGGAAAAAATAAATACAATATTATACTTAATATGTATCATGTATTTATTTTATATAGGTACGCAAACGAAGTATTGATTTCTCTGCGAAATGTGCGAAAAATGTTATTCCGACCACTGCGACGACGTTTATTATTCGTCATTTTCGCTTCCTTTGTACTATGAATTCGTAACCACTAGAATAATATGATGATTTATAGAGGTGACTTCTAAAAAAAGTTACAAAAAAGTATATACATTTTAAAAACGTAGTTTTCGAAACACATTACAATTTCAACATGATTTTAATTATTGATACTGGATATTTTGAAATTAAAATATAAATTATTTTTTGGTAAAATATAAAGTAAATGAAGTAACTCACATTAATATGCATACCAGAGGTTTGGTTATATGAACGATTCGGTATTTAATTATTTGAAAATAAATATAATTTGTATTAAATATAATTAGACGTTAGTAACTAATATCAATATTTTAAAAAGAGTCTTTCTTAGTATTTTTTTTTTTTCTTTTGGAAAATTCGTATTCATTTATATTTAATTGAAAAATAAAACAGTAAAATCTATTTACAGTAGACTTTAAGACTATTGGTGATTGTGCTTGGAATGGGACAATAAATGTCCGATTTTTTTTATTTATATATACTTTTAGGATAGCTTTTTTATATAACACCCTTTAATTTAAAACGGTTTTCTATTATTTTTAATGGTAATGACGAAAACATTAAAAACCTGGGTACTTCATCAGATATCTAAATAACCGGAAAAAAAAAATGACCTTTTAAATCTTACGCGTAAGGTTTAATGAAATGGCATGATCGTTTTTACGAACACGTTGGAATGGATCCAAGACTTTTTTTCAATCAGAATTCGTTATTATAAGTATGACTCTTTTCTATGAAATGTTCTAATTATACTTAACGGGGCTCGATTAGTTCAATTACCCCTTTTTTTCTTCTAACAAGCCATTTTCGTTTCGTCTTTTAAAATCTTGCTCAACTTTATGTATATTATTATTTTTATTACCCCTATAAGCCAATTTGCGTCTTTTATTACATTGAATAAAATAAAAAAAATATACATAAAATGTATTGTATAAAATTAATAAAATTTCAGGATTGTAGCGTTTAAAAATGAAAATAATAATAATATGTTTGAATGTACATAATCTAACAGAAAACCGAAAAGTCCTATGTTATGTTTTGTTTAATTTTAGTTGCACGTTAATTATTTAATTTATATATGCATTTTAAAACTTTTCTTAAAAGGAAAAAAATGTAGCAAACTATTATATGCCGTATATTTTGCATATTTATAGATATATTTATGTATAAGTAACTTTTGTGCGCATGTACAAGGTACAACGGATATACATGTACCTATTACACTACATGTAAACATCTACTCTTATATTGATATAATAATAATAATGTTCAACAAATATAAAAAAGCGAGACGGGTTTCAAATAGAAGAAAAAACGTACACGATACAATATTATATAGCTATATAGGTGCGTGTAGAATCTTTGTGTGTATACCTACTAATACATGCATACAGAATATATTGTAATAATTTATTATGTCCGTGTTTATGCTATTGAAATATGATTTTTTTTAAAAAAAATACGAAATACGAGGAACAATATATGACTGTTATTTCGAATTTGTTACAATAAATAATATAATAAACTAACTATGTTAGACCTCATCTAATAAGTTACATTATAATTTATTATAACGCAATAAACCGTCGAGTTAATTATATTTTATCAATATGATTCGAAATTTTTAACGCTAGAAATTTATTTTCGAGCATATTTAAAAATCTGATTATTGGAATGATAAAACACTTGACGTTATGATCACAATATTATATATTATTATGAGCGTTTTACTGATAATGTTTTACTAAGTATAATTAGTCTTGATTTGTTATTCGACACAATAATGTTTACGTACACATTGTGGTATATATTTTTATAGAAAAAAGATCGTAACTACAGTCTATAAGGCTAGGATAGATACCTTTAAATTACATATATCTACCGTTCGAAATTATTCACGTTCATAAGTTATACCTTTTATAAACCTAGTGGATGTAATATGTATACATGGACAAAACATGAATTTTTTAAAAAGGTTCTATAGGGTTACCGTCGGCGGAATGAAAACTACTGAAAAAACATACGTAAGCACTTAAAATCGTAGTCGTAGGTAGGTAGTAGGTATCTACTAAAATATGCGATGGACTCGATGGCTGTAAGAACACTGTAGGTAGTTGTTAGTAGTTGTTTGTTATTTTTTTCTTATTTACGAAAAATTTGATAAATGGCAATATCGTTCACGTCATTATAGCTTTTGGTTTTTTAATAGTTCAATTTAAATTTTTTTCATGATAAATAAAACATTCAAAATTTATCGAATGAATTAAATGTATTAACTTATAATTAATAAACCATTTAATTTTTTTTTTTTTTTTTTTGAACCATAATTAAATTTTGTATTATATAATAATTTAGGTTAGTATAAAATATATTTTTTTAAAACAAATATATGTATATACACATACAAAGATTTTGTTTATTATTGTAATATTAACAATATACGAAAAGATAACAATTGCTGCACTGATCGAACACTTCACTTAACTAAATATCCGAATACGTTTTTCAGTATAATTATAGTAGATGGTTTTAAATGATAACCGATGAACAGCCAAATGGAAATAAATAGAGCGATATTTTTCATATTTTAATAAAAAAAAAATACATATTATGACTACAGATCGTATATTATGATATAAATATTGCCTAATCCCGTAATTTGGCTTTATCATGAATACAAAATAATATGTCAATATCGACGTTAATTCTCATAATAGTTCAATACTCCAGTATACTATTATTTATTTCAGTTGATTTTAATTATATTTAGTAATTTTTAGTTTATATCTACTACTGGTACCTATTAAGTACAATATAATAATTATTATTGGATACTTTATCGAAGTCATTGATTAAAGTAATTGTTGTTTAACGATCACACAATTATTTGATATATTATTATTTATTCTTATTGTATAGATAATTATTACACAAGTAATATCATACAATTTCACGCATCGATGAGGATATCTTCAAATATAACATAATAATTCTTGGAAAAAAAACTTCGTTCGGATGGAACGGTATCGCCAAGATAACGTCACGTAATATGTATAGTATTGCTACATAAATATTGGAGATTTGTACTTAACTGTTTTTTGATCGGCTTGGTGTCGCCTTCGCACCACCGTAACTGGTATAATACTATCTGCACAATGAGTAATAATAATAAAAATAAAAATATACATGTAGAAAATGTTATAACGATACAGTTAATGTGAGTTATTTTATACGGTACATCGTTGCGTTCAAAAAGTTCAGCCGTTTTCGTCAAATGACTCGATTGTTACATCCTATGGGTACCTACCTATACATTGTTATTATAATAACGTTATCTCTAGAATAATATTTTACACGAGTTCAATGTGTTGAGAAAGCCAGAGAATCTGAGTGTTGAACCCGTGAAATGTCGTTAAGGCGCTACCATATCGTATCATATATATATTATATATATATTATTTTATAGTTAGGTGGGTGCGGAGATAAAAAAGCACAAAACTTGGAGGATAATGTCGAAATTCACTTGAAAAGATTTTCTTTGAGCTTTTTGAAAATTACTCAGACTAGATCGTTCAAATGTTATTTTATGTTTTTATTGTGTGCGTTGCTCGTCAAAATAATATTTTTTTTAACAAAATATAACACATAGAGGTATAATAATTACAGATTAGGTATAGAATACTTAAAATTTCAAACTGTTATAAAATATTAAAAACTTAAATATGGCTTTTTGCTTTTTCAAGCTGTAATTACTAATCTATCTGATAGAATTGCATATTCTATTAGTCCTTTCAGTTCCAAATTATGTTTTGATAAAAAAAAAAAATATATATTAGTAACGTATTTATTTATACATGTGACCAAACTAAGAATTATTTTAAATTTGAAAATTTTTTGATCACTAAATCCTAAGTTATGGAGACATGCCATTGTAATGATAGTTGGTCGTTAAAGGTTGTGACTTTCTATGTCATCCTAATGGCAATTGGGAAACAACGGATATAGATATAAAACAATAAATCAAGTATTTTTAGTTTTTTTTTTTTTTTAATAAATTTCAAATATTTATTATAGAAAAAAAAGAAAAAAAAAATGTTTTACAAACCAAATAAAAGTAGTTATCACAAAAAGGAACGGTTAAAACAAATTAACAAAGCAGTATTGATATTTATTGATAGGAAATTTATGATGATTATGATGCCCAATTGCCATTTTAATGTCACAATGTTTACGACACAATAAAATGATAATATTGAGTGGTAAAACACAAATAACAATAACAGTTTAATCTCAAGAAAATTTTAGTGCTTGTATTATTTTGGAATTAGACAAAAAGGTGGTATACAAAAAAAAAAAAAAAAATCCTGACAAATAATTTTGTTATCAATTATTAACTTATACTATCGGTTTATTTGAGTCCGTATTGATTTCTTATCATTTTTAATGTGTTCTATGCATGTATTTACGTATAAATCAATGATTATGTAGCAAAAATAATTTGAATTGAATTTGATAACGACGTTTCTTTTATTATACCATTGAAATAGCACGGGGGACTGAAGATTAACTCAACTATGTTTACTGGTGCGATTCATATTTATCTCAAAAAAGAAATAATTAAATCAATGACACCTCTTTTTAAAAATTACCTAAATAACCTGTCTAAGTGATGCTTCCACTGAGGATTAATTTTATCATCCTAGAAAACCAAATTTCGTGAACGACATAAAAATTCTAGGATTGATTTTTTACAGCAAACTTACTTGGAAACCATATATAATTAAAATTAAAAGTATCAATATGTTAAAAACCATAAGCATATACTAAATGAGTCTCCCAAAGTAATCTTTTAATCAACTTACGTATATGGAACATAAATCTTTTGTTTAATCAAATTAAGACTATGGATTAGTCTGTTATAACAATAGGTACTATTCTTAGTATATAAAAAAAAAAAACAGTTATATAATTCAAGTTTAATTCTTTGGAAATCATAAGTGTATAATAATTCTTCGTGTATGTCATAATAATATGATTTCTAAACCGGGAAAGTAAAAGCGAGCTTAAATATTTTTATTTTAAATTTCTAATTTGAAAATCTATTAGGTTTTATTGGATAACTATCAGTTTCTATTTTATCAAGAACATATATATGAAATAATCGTCATTTTCAATAGATTACTATGTTCATACATACATATAAACAGATATTAATTGTGTGCACTTTTTAAAGCATAGTTAATAAATTATTTAAATCATTTTACCAATTACAAAGTAAATATGAATATAATAGATTTATTTAGTGCATTTATGAAAAAAAAATACTAAAATAATGATTTAAATATACTTATTTATAATTTTAATAAAATTATTGTTATGATATAATATAATCGATATTTTATTGTTATTTATAGGTAAGATAAAATAGTGGGAATATAACTTAAATAACACCATCTACGATTCATAGCTTTGACGCGTCCGGTTAGTGAAAATATCGATTACTTCACTGAAGTAAACGTGAAGTATATAGGTAAGTGTATGAAGAATAGCATTAGTAGTATAATTTAGTGTTTTCACTCTGTTCGGGTTTTCAGGACAAATCAATATTTTACTTTAAGATATAAGAAAAATGTTTAGACAACTGTATAATATATCGTAATAATGTAATACAATATAGGGGTTTTTGTTTTTTTAAATAAATTTAACAATAAACGAGTTACTTAAAATTATTAATTAAATTTCCGATCATAAAAAAACTATAAATGACTAAATTGAATATTACCTAAAACTGTTCGTAACATAATAATGTCATACGAGTAAAATGCCTAAGCCTAATGCGTTAATACTCTCGAGAACTGCTTTTTTATATTATTAATTATTGTTCTTTAAATTTTATTTTACCAGTCGTCATGAAATATAAAATATTGTACTATATTTTACAACAGAAAATTCAATATTCTAGTAAATTATGATTTGCAATATTTGATTTCTTTATGTATATTGTGTGTACCTGAAAGTCCAAGCTAAAAACGAGCGAGCCCATAAAAAAATTCAAACCGACTATTTTTGATAACAGATAACATTTTAATGTACAGGAAAAATAAGCTTTAACCTTAGAATGCGGATGAAAAAATCATCTGTTTTTGACTGAGGTACGATTCGATTAATTATGAACACATTTTGTTTTTCAATATTTTTTGGGTTTCCATAAATGAGTTAACGCTACTCTTCTTTTTTATTCTCCTTACGAAAATAATTTAAATATATTTTATTTTTTTTTATACCTAGAGGCACTATTTTTTATATTTGCGAACTAAATTTTCATTACTTGAAAAAATATTAAAATTACGATATCGTCCAGAGATAAGTTCTCGTATTCTTAAGCTGTATTCACTATAATTATATAAGTGCGATACCTACCTAATATGTTTTAACGAGATTCACTGAATATTAATTTTATTTTCACTTTATCAGTTTCGACAGATTAGACTTACTCGTAAATCTTCCAATTTTACAAAGATGGCAGAAAAAATAATATTTTTAAACATAGTTTAGTTATTTTTGTTCATTTTTTATTTCATTATTTTATTACTATTATTATAATTATTATTATTATTCTACTAGAGTCTCAATGAAACATTAACTGAAGTCAATATTATTAGTTATTAATTTTTAGATGTTTTTTTCCGGTTTTTTTTTTTTTTTTTTTTAATAAGATTCAAAACGATTTCAACATCAAAAGATATTTTGTATTGTATAATTTTTTAAGCTCAATCAGAAAAAAAAATATTGTAAATAAAAATGAAATATATTTAAATTAACAATAATCAATGCATATATAGAATAAACTGAATAAAGATACATTGACCTCGCGTGGTCTATTAAGTTTTGTCTTGACATCCCGATAGTTACATAAAGTAGTATAGTTATTCATTTTTACTAATACAAATATAAATAAAATACTCTTTCGAGTATATTATACAAATAATAGATAATAATATTATACGGATGTTGCAATGGTTTGAGAAAATACGTCACATATGTAAAGATATTATTGTATAAAACAAATGTTTTTTATTTGATATTGAAAATTAAAAAATAAAATATATTATATCGAAATGTTCTTTTAAAAATAAAATAAGCATCTTTAAGATCTAAAAATTATACCTAATATTATTTTAACATTTCCAATACATACTTTTCAATTTAAATATTGTTGTTTTTTAGATAATTTACTATACTATGTCACGTATTTAATCGGAGAGTGCACCAAAAAAAAAAAAAAAATGTTTTTTTACTATTTAGCATGTAATGTTCTTATGTGTTTATATGTGCTTATATGTTTTAAATGTTATTGTCTTTAAACTCAATCTGTATCAAACATATTTGTATTCATTTTTTTTTTTTTACTTCAATATTTTTTTATATATGTAATTAGTATGGTTTCAGTAAATAACGATTTTTTTTAGAGAATTTCAACATGTAGAGGGCTATGTTAGACTGTGATATGTACGTGATTTGTGCAGTTATATACGTCTTATAATAATTAATAACTAATGTTGTCTTAAATATAATATTTTTTTTTTTTTTTTTATGTATACTCAAAGATTATACTTATCAAGTGCGACATTTTTGACAACCAATTTAGGAAGTACAAGGTACACGTACTATTTTTCACGTGCGAGGTTATTCAAAATATTCGTAGTGAATAAATAAATTTCCATAGACTTATCTCAACGACCTGTCATCATCAGCTCCTATTCTATCTGCCGCTCTTACCGACATTAAAATGAAAAATTTGACAGTCATGAATTTAAATTTTGAACCGCATAACCGTCGTTCGTTCGCTATGGTATTTATTTTTTTGCTTGTTGAAACTTGGTTGAACTCGATGGCCTGATAAAAACCACGAGGCCTGCGTCAGTCGAAATTTTATTATTTTAGTGCGGAATGTGCCGTCACTTTTCTTTTCATTCGATAATATCAAAAATCCAAATCTTTTGTCTTACTTTCAGAAAAAAATAAAGTCACTAAGGGCTGTTTGAAATATCCAGTCTGGGACATCCACCGTGTAGGTAGATCTATACCACTTAAAATATAATATTACGTTAACTCATAAAAATAACAGAACGCGTATTCTCCGATGTTGTGCAAAATGGCAGTTCTGTTTGTTTGTTTTTCATCTGCCGAAACGAACGATTTTTTATTATGCCGTCATCCCCAACTTCAGACACGTTTTTTACCGATCGTTATGTATTATTATGTCGTATTGTACTTGTAGAAGAATCGTACTAAACAATTCCACACCACAAGGTTATGTCTGAATTTTTAAAACAACAGACATTATGTATTTAGGCCACGTATTCGAATGCAGAATAATTTTTTTGCTATCTATAAATCACTGTTTTTTCTAACACTAGATCCTATTTTCATATTGAAAAGTTTACAAATACATGTTTTATATTTTCTATTATCTTTATTATTTATTTTTATTTTTTTAATTTAAGAACTTTTTATGAGTATGGAGTACACAAAATACATTATGATAAACATTATTATTATCTAAACATTTTCAGTTTAGTCTCAAAACATTATCCAAAATGAAAAATTGTTTCATGATATTATATTATATTACAGCCTTAATGTGTACAAACAACTATATATAATGCAAATATCGTTCTGTTTTTATTATCAAAACAACATGTCATATCATTGAAAAATAAAACTATTAACAGACTCTTGTCAATAAAAGTACTTAAATATTTTTTTTTGTTGCTAATAAATAAAGTTTTAATTAATTTTGCGTGCTGCATTAAATTTGTTTATTATACGCTATTTTTTAAAATATTTTATCAAAACACTGATATTTACGCCCTAACAAATCACCAATTAACCATAATAATTTTTAAATTATTAAATGTACTTTTATTTTCTTTGTCAAGATACTTTTATGTTACTATACAGTATACAATATATTCAATTTTTATTTTAAATTTATTTTCGCTTTATAGGTAATATATTAATATACATTGAATGTATTAAAAGAGATTTTTTTTATTTATTAATTTGATTAGTTTTTATTTTAATACTTTAATTTTTATGCAGTTAATGATAAATTAATATTTATACGGTTTATACCTATTAACGATAGAGTAAAGTGTATTCAGGTGCTACATATACTAACTAAAATAATAAATACATTAATATAATTATACCTTACACACGTTAGGTTCTAATAATTGTAGAAAATAATATTATTTTATTTAGTTAATATTCTAATTTAACGTTCAAAAAGCTGTGCGTGTTTCTTATTTTTAAAGTATAACACAAAAACCTTATTTTATTTTTATTGTGATAAACTGAAATCTATGAAATTAATATGATCCCAGTACGCGAGTTTAAATTGTCAGTCCTGTGAAATGTGCTAACCCGTTATCATCGCATTGCGTATGTGTATCAGACGCAATACTATATATATTAAGATCATCCCAACGGTCAGAATGATGGGAATAAATAAAAATATATAATCAAATCCAAAGCCTTTGACTGATAGCTGGGATTGTAGTATATACATAGTATACCTATAAAGCGTTATTATATATTAGTAATGCATAATACTATATTACAACTACGTATTCAGCACGTACACAGATATTGGCTAATATTATTTATTTGCACGATTTATATAAACAAAATATAGCATATACCTTTAAAGTATAATATTATAATATTATTTACGAGTATGTTGAACAAAAAATTATCAGAATAAATAATGACATTATAAATTTAAAGTGTCAAGTATAATTTTTGTATTAAAATAATAAAAATATAATTGGTTTTCATTCAAAAATTATTTGAATATTATGTTTCAATATTAACTTTAATTGTATTTGGTAGATACTATCATATTTATTTCTGTAACATTTAATATAATAGATTAAATATAACAGTTAATATAACCGTAAAATCTACTTTATTGCGCATAATTTAAAAACATTAAAATTTTTTTATTTATTTATCTTTTAAATAAAATGATTATTCTAAAACCATTTTTTTTTTCAAAAATAAAAACAACCGTACTAATATTATTATTTAATAAATATATTGGTTTGATTAGGATGAAAGTTATATACAATTATAATGTATTGCTTAAAATTGCTGATCTTAATTTTATAGCATAAAGACTAATATATTATGATGATTTTTAGACCGTTAAGATATTTCACATTTTTACTAAATAACTTTACAAAATAGAGATAAACAAAAATATACAATACTTTTTTAACCTAAACTGACAATATTTATAACATATTTTATAAAATAAAGATATAGAATTAATATAAAATTTATTTTATTATTATAATTTTTTGAATACTTTTTAATAAGTATTAACTATCATTGTTACAAAAATGTTAATATAAGTTTATTATATTATACAGCTTATACAATTTGACATTAATTTTTATATACATTAACATATTTAGCATTCCTTGAGATGCTCTTTATATAACAGGCACTCTATAAATAACTATTTTAATATAGGTATTCTTATTAAATATAAAAATGTTAAATAATTTATATTTATTATATAAGGTATTTTACAATAGTTATCTTACCAAACTAATAAAATGTTAACCTAATAAACACAATATGCATTTTATTATGTTCAATATTGAATTAATAGTATTCAATATTTGTTGAAAATGTGTGTTTTGAACAAATTGATTTAAATAGGTTTTTTGTTTTCTTTTATTTCAAACAAAGTAGGAATGTTTAATTCGCTTTAAAATATCAAAAGTGATTACTGTAAAACAGCATAATTTTGAATATTTTATAAGAACTGATTTTTATTCTATCGATAATTATGAAATTCGTAAGCTACTATATTTGAGTCGTCATATCAAAAATCTCTCTATGAATATGTTTATTTAATACTTCGTACGTACTGTGTGCAATGCATATATGTGTATGTACACACTTATATTCAATTAGATCGTGGATAATTGGTTCCGAGTGGCACGGCCACTTTATCATATCACACTACGTTGGGTCGAAGGGTGCGTTGCAAGTTGTTAACACGCGTTTTAGCGGAAGTCCAGTTCCGGTGGACGAATACACAATAGACTTCACAGTGTGTAAAGCTCGCAAGTCCGAATTATAGCGACGGTTGTCGTCGTTAACACTTTGGCTCTTTTATTTAATTTATTTTTTCACATTATTAACTTGTTTTTTTCGTGTAGTTATTTCATAATACCATAAAAGGTACCGTCGTCGACAGTGGCTGACTCTTTAGTATTTAATGCACTGCAACAACAATAACATTGCTTTATTGTATAATAATTTTAAGTATATCACCCCGACCAGTGAGAAAACAAAACCTTTAACAACAACATTATTATAAAATCAACGGTTATCGTCGGGTCACTGCCGTCCGAAATACTGTTTACCTTCGTAACGAGCCATGGATTATCGTTAGTCTATTACAATAGTTATATAATTGTAAATATAGAATGGTAGGTACATTATTTGTTTTTGCTCGAGATTCATATTCTTAATGTCAGTCAGTGTTTGTTATATATATAATATAATAGTTTGCACTTTGAACCACCACTCACCCTACTACTATTACAATGTTTATAATAACATTATACACTCCAACTAATTCAAAAACTATTCGTTATCCTTGCACCAGTGTTTATAATATTATATAGGTAGATATTATGTCTAAACTCGTGCGGTGCAGCACACTGTGTTTGCTCGAGGTTATACGAGAGACCTTTATAAAAGCCGGGCAAGCGTTTAAACCTGGTTAAGGGTTTGACTTTGTATATTATACTCACGTTTATACTATTTGTGCATGTTATTATATAATATTATTTTCAAATGTTCGAACAAATAAAAGCTACCATCACCTCAACCGCGTCACCTTTTTAAATTAATACAATTATTCTGTTTGCCGATTAATTTTCTGAACACGATACTTATGCAATTATAATATAACATTTGTATATTCCAATATTCATAACTTTAGATAGAAACTAGTTAGTATTAAAACCAATTGACATTTATATTTTATGCTTGTTGGTTTTTTTTTTTTTTTTTTTTTTAAAGAAAATACTTATTTTTACTTTAAATTTATAATATTATATAAAGAGTTAATACATTTTTGAAATTTTAGTCAAAACCATTCTTTTTCAATAAAATATTTATTTATGAAACATTATATAGTATACATTTTATTGTTGATTTCACAGGCGTATAAGTATATAATATGTAAGTATGTAAAATTAAGATAATTGAAATAACCAATACAATTTTTATTAAAACCGAGTAGTTGCAATGTTCATTTTATAACATTTTTCAAAAAAAAAAAAAAACAAATGAAAATTTTCAAAAATATTTAAATTAATTTTAATACATCATGTCTTAAATAAACTATTAAATTAGATATATTTTCAAATTTAAATAAGTTATAATGAGTTTTTGTACTTGCATAATTTGTTAGGTGTCTTCTATTTAAATTTTTATAAAATTTGATTCAGTAAGTTTTCAGTTCTTTTTAATATTTATATTTATTATAATTTTATTAGATTATCTGCAGTAAAATATTATCAAAATTGATAAATACATGTTACGGATATTTTCCATCATCGGACTCGCAGTTGTTGTGGCAATTTTCCATGTAAACTTTACGGTTACTGATTTTTTAATCACATGACAGTTTAAAGTAAATCATAGTTTTTCGCACACCATATTTAAATTTAGGAGAATGTAAACGTATAGATAATAATAACGTTAACGATAACAAATTCAAATTAACAAGTTACTATACCTAAACCTAATTTTCCGGTGAAAATGACCGGTGGACTGCAATAAAATGAAAACAAAAAAATATAAATACGGCGCAGTGGTTAATTATTTATATACTTATATGTTATTTTTATTTTGTATTTTAACGTGAATATTATGCAAATATTTATTTATTACAATATAAACGTTTTATTTTATATATTTTTTTTTCATCGTGCGACAATACCACGGATGACCGATCTTCCGGTGTAAAGTATTGCTTATAATTAAAAACAAAAACAAATTTATACGGTATTTATCGTACAACTACTATTGTGTACGGAATATATTTATATAATAATATGCTACACAATATTATTCACTAGTATATACTACAAGGTGATTATAATATATATTACAAGGAGATAAACTCTGATATTCTCGAAAAATATTTTTTATATTATTGGAAATATTTATTTTTTTTTCATAACTGTATAACCTTAGAATGCAACATTTATAAAAAAACTATATGTTACTATTTTTAAGTTTTTTACTTTTTTAATTTTATATTTTGGAGCAGATAGTGATCTTAATTTTCTGAGGATTTCAATCTATAAAAATCGAATTTGGCAGAAATAGATAATTTATTAACTTATAAATTTTAACTAATACTGCAATAATTAGTAGTGGTATTTAATCGATTATTAATTTTCATGGGTTCATTATAAACGAAATAGCGAGGATGAAATATGCACCAATTACTTCCAAAGACGTAGAGTGATCGTTTTTTTTTTTTATAATCATATTTCGTCTGGTAATAGATTAAGTTTTACAATAAACAATCTGACAAAATAAATGATTGTTTATTATTTTTTAATATTATAAAATATTATTTTTATTTTAGAATTTAAGTTAATTTTTTATAAATAAATATGTTTATTCTTTGCTTTTTTCAAACAGCTTTTTTATTATTATTATTTATTGTGTTTTAAATCTAAGTCTTCTTTAAGTTTTTAAAATTAAGAGCGGATTAAAGTAAAAACCTTCAAAAACTATAGCGATAAAAAAATAAACTTTCAAATTATTCGTGTTTAGTTTGCGTCTAATAATAACTTTGTAATACAATAGTTCATTAATATTGTCTGAAAGAATTATTTTTCGATGATATTAAATTTGAAATATTATTAATAAATTAGAGATGTTTATAAATATTTTAAAAATTGAGTTATTAAGAAAACTTTATAAGTTTAAATATTTAAGATGATATGGGTACCAACATTTACAAGCAAATGTATAGTAGAATGTAATATTATGTCTATGTGTTAGACGAGCTGCAGGTATGTATTACGAGCGTTGAAGCGCTATGCATAATATAATGATAATAATAATACTTACCTAGTACTTACCTACCGGTTAAATCGTGTTCACATTATCACAACGAGTGGATTGCGAATCCTCTGCATTTATTTAATTTTTTAGCTGCCATGAAAAACGCAGGTGTGTATGCAATATGCATATACCGTACTATATATTACTAGGATTTCCGGACGATTGTTTTTTTTTTGTTTTGTAGTAACTCTGCTGCGATAGTACTATGAGTGCACGCACGTAAGAAACTCGAGCGAAAGATTTATAATATAATATTCGACTATTTTTCGATGCGCATATAGTCGTAATGGAAATTTTATATACCTACATATTATTGTATATACGGCGCTGAGATGTCGGGACGCGCTGCCGTCGATAAATTATTAATACAATAATATTCGGCAAACGGATAATTCAATGTAACAACGCGTGCATGCAAGTATATAATAATATTATTTTATACCGACTAAATTTCGCGTTGCATTATAATATCGTATTAGCCATATAATACACCACCGCGCCGTAACCTCTTCACGGCTCATTGTTCGCAACGGGCACGTTAAATATTTAATTTATTTTTACTCGTTTTCAACGTACGATTAAAACTTTATTTTGCAAATGTACGAGAACGTAACGCGCACACAGTTGCTTTCGGATCTAAGATCTAACCAAATAGGATATATATTTAAAATCATACTGCATAATATGCATTTGATTTTTTCGTTAGACAATAGGCCATCTCAAGCAAACACTACTAAGGTTTTTACAGTAGAATTGATCAAGCCTATGTATTGGTCTAAAAACCTATTAACAATCCACTTGTGAGTGGATTGGATATAGCAACTTAATATATTTTTAAACTATTCTTTACATTTTCATGATATCACTAAGGAAAATCTCTAAAACGTTTCTGAAAAGCCATCAAGTAATTGTTAAATCTATAAGCTACAAACATAAGAATATTGCCTTCTGTTGTACATTTTGTTAACAAAAAATACATTTAATTGTATTTTGTTGTGTTTAAAAAAAAAATCCTATAGAAACTAATGGGGGTTGGCCAGTCTATATCAACTATTTTTCTTCTAATTTTATTTCTGTAATCAATGGTAATCCTATATATACATATATATACTTAAATGAAAATTTATTCAATTTTCTGACAACCAAAAAAAAAATCATTTATGAGTCACTCTATAACAACTTTTAGTGGTTGAAAAAAAAGACCTCCTAACTTTTAAGAAATCTATTTGTATAAATTTTATTGAAATCTAACTGTTAGTTCCTGAAATTAATGCGTTCAAATATGCAAAAATGTTAGATGTATAATATTAGTATAGATTACACAAAATAACATAGACGCAGAAATAACTCATATGCCCTTATAAGTTAGAATATAGTAAAAAAAAATACCACTAAAACTTCTGGAGGTTGAAATAAGTAATTGCAATAGAAATAAAAAAAAATATAAAGCAGAATAGTATATTTAAATTAAGTGTAACCTATTAATTTAGTTAAAATTATTTTAAATAATAAAAAAATAAAAAATAAAACAATGTAATTGATTTTAAATCAAAGTATAATATCATTAATTAAGAATCAACATGGTCCCATTTTGGAATGAAAATAACAATTATTGATGTAAAATAAAACTAAAATCATTTAATAGCGTATAATATTATGTAAAGATCAATTTTTATATTTTATATTCTTTGACGTTTTGGTATAGCTGATAAGTATATTATTATAAAGTATAATTCATATTAATATCAAGTATACTTTTCATAAAATGTTTGTATGTAATATATATATATATAAGTAGTGTATATCCTCATAACGCACGTACACTAAAAAAGTTACTTTTTTATAGGTAATAGAAACTAGAAGAAAAGCACATTGTGTTTCGGAAAAAGAAATTTAAAAACAGTTCGAATAATATATATAAAACTATAAATTTTATATTTCATTTTTTATTTTATGAGTAATTTTATGTACTTTTATTAAAACCACACATAAAATCACGATAGTGTGGATAATCAAGAAAATTATAGGAACTGTGACCAGCCCTGTATAATAAATCCACTTAACATATTATTTTAGATATGTGAATTATAGTATTTTGTTTGGGATAATTGTCAAATCATAATAGGTAAGAATATCACACATGAATAAACAAGATTTATCCCGATTAATAGTATTTTATAGTTAGAGACTAATTATATTTTATTTCATATAACACAATATTATATATTATTTACATGATAAGAATATAGGCCATATGCAAAAAAAATAGTGTTTAATATTTAAATATAAATTCATGACCCATTTCATGTATTTATTGATTAAAAGAAAATTTGATTTAGGTATGTATTTTTCGAGTTCTAATGACGTATGAAGTATATAACAACAAATTATGAGAAAACAATTGATCTGTAAAAATGATACTATTCAAGCATGATTATAACTTATAAGTAATTATGTATTTATTCGTATAAAAAGGTTAAAAAACCATTTCTATCTTAAGCATTTTAGAAGAATACTTACTATTCATTATTAATATAAAAGAAGTGACATTGTGACCTATGAAATCTTTTAAATAAAAAATAAAAATATATTTTGATTCTCCATTTTTATTTTTTATTTTATTTTTTTTAAATTTAAAATCTATGTGTAATTATTTCTTATTAATTTTTGAGATAAATATTTTAGAATATTTAGATTTTATTAAGGTTAAAATTTATCGAACTATTATACTAAATTTCCATGATTATAACTCAAAATTTAAATCTGTACATTCAAATTGTTTAAATAGAGCTTTTGTAAATACTTAAATTTCATATAAATGCAAGCCTAGTTGAATTTTTAGCATGCATAGATAATTAAGTTGTTCTAATTCAAATTCAATCTGTAAACTTTGAAAAAGTTGCTTGATTAAAAACAGTATGACGATGGTTGTTTTTCTCTGACGGTCAGGCATTCTTAACTGGAAATTGTTGGTAGGTATAGGTATAAAACCATTCCTTCAACTAGGAAAAAAAGTATGAAAAGAAATGACATCTTGATGATAAAAGTTGATTTTCATTTTTCTTTCGTGAATATTATATAAGTAGATAATTGATGTCTTCTCTGTCAAAGTTTATATATATATTTCATAATACATATTGTATAAATATATGATAGAATTTTTCAGTATTAATTTTACCAAACCGTTGCAACCGTAGATGCTCTTTACTGAGTTGACAACACGGATACGTGTGTAAACCTAAGCGACCCTATAGTATTATTTAGTATAGGATATTATGTTTAATAATCCAGCACGTATTCGTATGGTATATCGAAACATTTTATTCTCTTTAAACTCCTTATATAAGTCAAACGTGGTGACGGTATAATAATCTATTTAAACATACAAAAGTGAATCCCATGGAATATAGGCCGAACTCCACGAGTCCAGTGTTGGGAATAGATTATTAATAATTCATCTAGGTAAAGATAAAGATGATTGTACTAATTTTTATATAGATGATATCAGATAATTTCATTAATTTTGCAAGTATTCAGTGATATAGGTACGGGTGTTAGGTAAAAAAAATATATCATTTAAACATTTTGAAATATAAACATAAAATAAAATAGTTTATTCATTAGAACACATGAAAAGTCATTCTCTAATTTAACAATACAAAAAAGCTTAAATTTAAAAAAATAAAAAAGTTCATTTTTGAATAAACTTCATTAAAAGATAATAAGTCAATCTTTGAGTTGATAAAACAAAAAACAAAAATTACATATGAAAAAAAATAATATTTTTCATTTAATTTACATTCATGCGCTTCTAACATTTGGACAATAGGTAATAAAATGATTAAATCGATTTGTAGCATTGTCAACATTGCTTTAAAATAAAACGAGGATATTTAATGTTACAAAGTAATTATTTTGACAAATAGAATATTATCAGACTGAAACAAAAATAATAATAATAATTAAATTGTTTATTTAACACTATGTACAATCCAAGTTATTATAACGCATTTAGATATTATATTAGAAATAGTTATTTGAATATTTTTAATTTATCGAGATATAATTAAAAGCAAAAAAAATGGCATGTGAACATGATTTCAAGAAATCAACTTTCCTTTTACATTTAAGATTTAAAGGATGTTTATACTGTGACAAGATCAAGTGTTTTAAATCGGTTTTAAGATGTAAAAAATTTTTAATAACTTGCCACCGGAAATATCTTAAAAATATGAGTATACATGGAACGTGCCAATCTAAGAAACCGAAACGGAACAAGGTAAATATAAAAATAAACCAAGTGCCTTACATTAGTTTAGTTAACATATTGCAAATATACTTATGACTCATAAAATATTAATCATTCTAATAATAATAATATAAGTATAGTTGAATATATTAATATTTACAATAGTTAGAATAATGGATAAAATTGAATTGAGTCTCGCAAATACTTTTGGGTTATCGGAGTTGAGTCCATCCAATATTGTTAGGTTGTTCAAGTCTCTTCAGCCTATTAGTTAATAATTAATTATTTTCAAGTGAAACACACTTACCCGTTTATTAAAATCAAGCGGCTATCAATATAAATATATAATTTTATCCAGTTAAGGAATAGTTGGTTTGCTATTCCCACTACACGAACCGGTCTTAAGGACTGGGTCGTTGAATTGATACAAATAAAGTTTTTTAAGTTATATTATACAGGTCCTAGAAACTTATGACCTGCGTTCATAAACTAACACAATAGAAACGATATTATAGCATCGTTTTACAAGGTTTATTCATATGACTAAATATTAATATAATAATTATACTGTTCACTTGTACCTGAGTAACCCTGTTCTTGAGGGTAGTATTTTGAAGATCACAGGTGTAGCGGAGTACGAGTTGAAGCGATTGAATATATTATGATTTATCCGTATTCTATAAGATAGGTTATTTACCTATAGTATAAATCAAATTAAATATGTTTCTCAGAAATATAGAGATGATCGTTATTGTCTCTATTCCACGAACAAAACTCGACTGATTAGTTTTATCAATGATTTGTATGTACTCGTATTCTACGTTCCTGTGTCGTTCTGGCCTAAGCAAAAATTGCCGAGTGCGGCATAAATGACGCGTTAGTAATATATATATCGTTACAGTTACTTCTTTCACCATTTAAGATCTGCCCTCAGATTTACTTTGAAAACAAAAAATAAAAATAAAAACTGAAATTAAAGGTATGTTAGTAAACACGAGTTACACCTTGGCTATTTCCGACGATGGACATCTACTCAGTTCTTCTAAGTGGAGGAAATTGCCTTGTCAGAACATCCCTTTTTTTTCTCAGGACATATTACGGTTATATTTTAATTATTTAAATTTAAGTTACTTGTCAGTGGTCATGTTGTTTATTAAATTTTAATTAATAAAAATGATCAAATTACACGTGTTATATATACATACATGTATATACATTACACATATATTATTTTTATTTATAGACGTTTATATTTTTAATGAAAAACATTGCTAAAAATTATAATTATATTTAAAATATTTTGTGATTAAATTGATATGCCTTAATTTGTTTCTATAGATTAGATAGGTTAAAAATGTTTTAAACGATAGTGGTTCTCAGGTTTTCATAACATAATAAATAAATTCAAAGTTTTTGATAGTAAAATAAAAGCTATAGCGTATATTATAATAATAATACAAATAAAACGTTATTAATGTTTAGCCGTTAAAACAGCTATTTCAACAAATTATCCATAACAGTATTATTCTCGTTTTGCTACTCATTATGAAATTATCTGTGATTAGTACAGTATAATATTATGTATTTTAAATATTCACATTTTCATCAATCGCCTACGCATACGTTCTATAAAATATATTATTTAACGGCGAAACAAAGACAATATGATTTCTTTGTTTGTTATAAAACAATAAATATTTTGAAATCCTATTCAATTTAAAATATTTCCGCGTGTTATTCTATTTTTAAACATCGGACAATTTATCATTTACTTTCAGGTACGGAGCTATCATGTCAACTATAACCTGATTTTGTTTTTCTACTCCTCGATTTGTAGGTCTATAACTTATACCTTCTATTTTATTAATATATAACGCATTTAACATATCAAAATTTACTTTGGCAGTGAAATTATTACCATTGTCTGATCTAACTACTTTCATTGCTCCATTAGACAGAATGAAATTAAGTAAAAATGCAGTTGTTGTTTTAGCATCTGCGTTTCTACAAGTTTTTACCACGCAATATTTTGTCCTTCTACAGGTCACTATTAATTTATATATGATTCCTCTCGAATTCATTAAGGGACCAACATAATTAATTGTTACTTTCAAAATGGGTATTCCATTTTTTAACGAGTACGTACGTATTTTTCCTACTTGGGCTGGTTTGTCTGGTTTACGTTTTTGACAACAAATACAAGAAGTAACATGCTATTATTTGTCAATGCATATAAGGCCAATGATATCTTGTCCTAATTTTATTATAAACTTTATGGACTTCTAAGTGTGCAGCACCTGACAATTTATTAATATGAAAATTTTGAATTACTTCGTTGGTGAGTATTTGAGGAATTGCTAATACTAATTTAAGATTGCCATTATTTTTTTCTTTATAGTAAACTAACCCATTTCTATTGATTTTGCTTTATTTTGCCATTTAATATCAGTTATTTCTGAATTTTCTAAGATGGCAATTATATTTTTTAAATAGCTGTCTCTAACTTGAAGCATTTTTAAATTTACTGGTTCAACAATATGTATTTGATGTTCATTTAAATTACCTTTTTTATAAATTATTTTAAATTTGAACTTGATCAATTTTGTTCTCGATCTGTTAAAAATTTTCAATTTTTATTAAAATTTTTGTAATTGTATTTAAGTTTTATGATCAGTTCAGACTGTAATGATTCTACTATGAAGATATTGTTTAAAATTAATCCAACTGAAATGTAACACTGTCATTTCTAATTTTAATGCCGAATAATTGTTTTGTGCCGTATTTAATATTTTTGAAGCATATGAAACTAGGTGTATTTCATTATTTTCATGTATTTTTTGTAAAATTACGCCTAGACCGTCGGTTACTATTTTACTAATATTATTTACAAGTGATGATTAAAATAAGTCAAACTTGATTTATTTGTTAGTTTTAATTTAAGATTTTTAAACGCTATTTCTTGTGTTTCCGAACATGGAATTATTGATTTTTTTGATTTGAATTTTTCTTTAATTAATAATTTTGTAAGCGAATGTGCTAATTTACTAAAATTTGGGATAAAACTAAAAAAATAATTTGCTAAACCTAAAAAACTTCGCAGTTGTTTTATTGTTGTTGGGGAAGAAAAGTTTTTAATGGCTAAAAGTCCTTCCTCCATGTGTTTTATACTTTGTTCATTAATAATATTTTTAAATAATTTTAGTTCAGTATAGCCAAATTTATATCTCGAAATTTTTAATTTTAAGTTATATTTTAACAATCTGTAAAATTTTATTTCAAGTGCATTGAGGTGATCTTCGAAAGTTTTACCAAAACATACACAATTATTCAAATAGCAACAATTAATTCTATAATTCTATTAATAATTCAGGTTAATTCTGCCATTATTTTATTCATAAATTTTTGAAATTTTTGAGATGCATTAATTAAATCAAAGAGTAATCGAGTAAATTGATAATGACCTGTTAATTGTAGAAAAACTGGTAATTTTTTTTGAATTTTCATTTAATTGTAATTAATAGAAACCTGTTATTGTGTCCAAGCAAGAAAAATATTTCCTGCAAGTAAATCGTAAATATTTTGTGTAATGGGTAAAGGAAATGCTTCTTTATGCGTTTTTTTATTAATGTGTTTATAATCTAAGACCATTCTATATTCAGAGGCTGTTTTATTTTTTGTGCCTTGCGGCTCAACTTTTGATACTAAGAAAATCAATGAAGAATAAGTACTTAATAAATGTTCAATTATGTCTGCTTCTAATAATTCTTTAGTTTTTTTTTCAATTTATTTTATTTTTGAAAGACTCAATTTAAAATTTCGTTAATTTACTGGAATGTTTAATAATTTTATTTTTATTGGCACCACATCTACATCACCTAAATTCTACTTAAATTGCGAAAAAATATTTTTATAATTATTTAATAATTGTATTAATTTGCCTTTTCGCTGAGTTATTAAGTCTTTTGGATTAATATCAAAATTTTACATGTTATATTCGGAGATGGGTAGTCAAGTTTTTTTGAATTTACTATCGGTCGGTAATGATTATGCGTAGTGTCAGTATCATTAGATATACTATAAATATCCTCACCTTCAAGTCTATCATTATATTTAAAACGTGAGTGTAAAAATATGCTGTATCGTGATTTCAGTGATGGGAAATCGTAGATGACAATAGAATTCGTTACAGCAGTATTAATTTCGTTTGAAAGTAGACCCGGTGTCCAGTGATATGAATTATAAAAAATAGATACAATTTTTTTCCCAGGTTTATAATATGCTAACGCGGTATAATTATTGTCGCTCGACGGTGTTTCTTTTATTACTATTAAATTTAAATTATAGTGATTTATGACAGCCGCTAAATCTTCGGTTTATAATCATATTTAATTTTTATATTTTGTTAAATTTAACAAATTTAACAGATCTTTAATTTGTTTAAAATTTACACTTATTTGTTCATTGTTTAAGATTTTAACTAACGCGTGAATACCACAATTACTATCTGTTGGTACGTTTTCAAGTTTAACGAACTTTGATGCTAAATAAGTTTTTGATTTATTTATTGATTCGTATATGGTTAATTTATTTTTCACATTTAATACACTTTTTGTTTCATAGATTGTTAAGTTGTTTATTTCAAGTTTATTCATTTTGAGATTTACTTTATAAAAAAGGGGAAATTGTTTATCGGTGTCATTAATTTGTTCAGCTAATTTTTCTAACATTGTCATATTTTCATTATTATTATTCGTATTTATTTCGATTCTATTTTCGTGAACTTCTGTCGATTGGTTATTTTGTTTCAAACTATCTTCAACAGTTGAAAAATTACTTAAAATGTCAGACTTCGGTATAAAAGTGAAACAGATTTTAGTTTTTATATTTTTATAGATAACTATTTCTTTATTAAAAAAGTTTAATTGTACTCGATATTCACTAAAATATTTGTACCAAGTAATGCTAGTCCTGTAAAATTTAAAACTAATACGAATTGGGTTGGGAAAATCAAATTTTTAAATGTTATATAAATTTCCATTCTACTCGTACCTATCACTTTTAAAATTGAGCTGTATAAACTTTGATATTATTTGTTTCACTTAAAGAATTAGTTAACTTAATTACTTGTTCACTATTAATTATGGAAATCGTTGCTCCGGAATCAAGTTTAAAAGATGTTTCTATGTTATTTATATGTCCCATGCCATTACTTCAAGTGTAACACCAAGAATAGGTACTTCATCAACATTTTCAGTACAACTATAAATTTGTTCAACATTTAATAGTGGTCTGACGTCGATACTGTGACTTACGCATTTTTTTTGATTATTAAATTGTATTTTATTCGAAGAATCATTATACTCATTCAAGTCTCCTTGATTTAATTGTTTGGAACTATGGTAGTTTTTATGATAATAATTATTTTTATATCATTGATTATAATAATTATTTCTATTATAATTTACAGGTATATATATTTATTCACCTTTGGTCCGGTATAGATCGATCTGGACCGGACCAGACCGGACCGCGGTCCGGTCTTTTTGGTCTCCGTGGCTTAAATTTTAATGTGGTCCGGTCTTTTCAGTCTAGTCCGTCTTCAATTTAAATTCGGTCTATATGGTCCGGTTTAGTGATATTAATAATGTATAAATAATAAATATTACATGAAAAATTAAAAACATAATGGTATAATTAGTTATGTTCTTTTAATTTAGATTAAAATGTTTTGAAACACCAAAATGGTTTATAACATATCTATATTGTCTTATTGTTGACATAATATTCACCCATTATTATTGACTTATAAAAATAACGCAAAGTAATGAAATTAGGTGCATTGTAATTTAATTATTATTATTATTTATTTCTAAATTTACACACTACAATAAGTAATAAAAATATGGCTTTATAATTAATATTTTGAACATCATACTTCAAATTGTCGTGAATGTCAGTTATCAGAAATAAAAAAAAAATTTTTTTTAAATCATTAATAATCATCAAGTAATTATTTTAAATTAAATATTCATGATCATTAAACTAACCATTGCATTTTAAAACAATGGCAAATGTTTTGACGAATATTAATATCAAACTATAAAACTATTGAACAGGGCTCGTAACTTCATCAATAGCATGCTTTTTTTGCTACATTGAAAAACAAACCTAACCGTACATCGTTTTTATTTGTTAGGTCCGGACCTTGTTTTTAGTAAACTATCCGAATGGCATTTTATTTTTAAACTCGGGTCCAGTCACATACCTGATAAAGAGAAACGTAACGAAGATCCATGATGACCATGATGTAGTACTATACAAGTACGTGCCGTCACCACGTCGGTACTGGAATCAACCCATGTGCGTGACAAAATATAGTTTTGTAAATCAAAGAATTGCACAAGCGATCTCCCTCGAGAGGACAATGAACAGCTCGGCGTTATTTAAAACAGTAATGTATAAGTTCATTTTTGCACCACCTGGACTATGGTAAGTAAAAAAATAGAGCAGCAGTCTTTTATCCCGCTGCCTAATCCCCATGCTGTCTTGCGCATGCCGACTTCTTTGGTTACTAATTCTGCCGCTGCCACACCCATTGCCTCCACATCTACTACTTAACCGAGATATTTCTCTTGCGTATGTGCATATGACATGGTTAACACATACGTGAACAGCATTATCGTTTATCAAAAATATCTCTATCAGTTATCAAATAAAATATTATCATTTTCTACTTTCGTGCATATGACAACATTTACATATCACGTACGAAAGCAGCATTATCAGTGATCACACGTGTTTTTATCAGTTATCGAATATTATGTTATGGTTTTCGCGCACGTGCTTATGATATATGTGAACAGCATTAAATTTGTAAATTAATGACCTAATCCTAGATATAAATTTAATACAATCATATAAAAATTCAAACCTTCTCGATATTAACTTAAGTCAAATCACTACCGAGAGAATAAGTATTATAAAAAAGTTATGTGATAAACAAATTATTAAATCTACTTCTAAAGAACACGTAAATTATCAGGCAGCTCAAAATGTGTATAGTCGTATAATTAGCTGAACAATGGATACAGCGGTGGAATGGGTAACACTCATCAGAGTCAAATCTTTAGTTCATATGACTTGTAAAATTTTTTATTTAATTTAATTATTTTTTTTTTTTTTTAGTAAATCGTTGATGTCATACTACAGCTGTCACCACCCAAATTTTCGAGCATGTCTCTAAATTATTCTATTAATCAATCACAAACACAAATAATTAAATCTTCAATTTATTTCTATTGTAAAAGTAAAAATATTTATTTATATTTTTATTTTCGGTTATTCATCAAACCATATCACATACGGTCATTTCACCATTGCCGCCACCAACCAAATCACTAAATGACCAACGAAAATTAGCCGACGAATTCAATCATTTCTTTTCTGATACGCAGCCATTAGCGGAAACGGATGACTACTTACGATTCAGTCTTATCAACAATTTTTTTAGTGCCAAATCGTAGTTAGAATATGCATCCCGCGCAAACCTACCTATTGAGAACATCATCATCATCGAGTTTTATAAACATGGAGCAAGATGGTCATACATCTAATATAAATAAAGTAATTTTTATAAATTAATAATTAATTAATTAATTAATTAATTGCCTTTTAAACAACAGAGAAACAGAAATCAATTTGCTTCTGTCAGAGTTGGGCAAACCAGTCAAGGTTTCTTTGAGTAAGCAGTAAGTGCACATAACAATATATTTTATTATATTCGATAAAAATGTATGTCTTAACATTTTCTCTCGATCATTGTTGTTGCAGATTCATAATGGACCCATTGGAAGGTAACGCGTTTTACACTAGACTGGAATATTCAATTAGTGAGAATATTACCTAACCCACATACTACATAGTATACTTTTTTTATTACTTTTGTTTAAATATATGATAAATTTTTATTCCATGTTCGTCGTCACGCAGACATTCCAACTGGGATTTTACAGTTACCATTTTACAACAAAGGAGTCGAGTAAGTCACACGTCTGACAGAAAATATAAATTTTTAAAACTGAAATTATTATTATTATTATTATATATATAATTATTATTTACTTATCATTTTTCCGTATGATTTGCGTTATACTATCAATGACCATACTACCCATTTCTACAGCGTCGTAAATTACGGCGCCATCGGTGTGATCATCGGACACGAAATCATGCACGGATTCGACTTCGAAGGTAAGTGCACATGTGTAAAAATTGCCGTAGTTCCAATAGTTCCATTTTAACTTTTAACAGATAACGACAGATTATCTACGATAAAATTTACTGAAGGCTGAATTTGTATTAGAATACAAATAAATTACTTAGAATATTGAGAAATATTGGTATTTGATAAAGATAAAAACATTCAAAAAAATTACTCACAACCGTTTATTGTAAACTATTATGGACCTAATTTTAATCATATTTGTAACTCAACTTGAAACAACACAAAATCCATTGAGTATGTTGTTAAACAATTTTTTTTTTTTTTTTAAACTTTTGTCATAAATTTTAATAATATCAAATGCCATTTATACATAATTAATAGATCCGTAGTTGATTTAATAAATATAAATTTTTCGTTAAAGAAATATTGAATATTTATTATGGGCACCCCAATCTTCCGATAGTTAGTTTTAGCACCGTGTATATAGTGCTGTTACTACAATAATTTATATATTATAATATTATAACATTATGTCATCGCGGTTTAGGTAAGAATTACGAATCCTATGGCCAAAAGATATCGCAATGGTCATCAAACGCGGAGCGTGAGTATTTGCGTCGGGCGATGTGTTTCGTCAATCAGTACAATCAGTTCGAATTAACCCCAAGCACTAGAGTAAGCATTATAATATGGTCCATGCACACTTATGTCGCGATTTTTCAATTTTTACATATTGATTATGGTAGATAATATTAGAGCTATTTTTCAAGTACCTTATAGCTTATAAATATGATATTACCTTATACGCTTTTAATTTTTGTATTAAACAATGGAAACACTTCGTGTGGAAAAAAAATTGAGGCTTATAATATTTATATGCCACAGTTGTATTATTTATAAAAAACAGTGTGTCTATATGGAACACATAACTATAATCCGTGATGACAAAACATTATACTATAAATTCTATTCATTTTAACATATATTGTAAATATAAAAATCATCCCTATGAAAAAACTTTAACAGTAAAACGTTTTTGAAAATGTTCTGTTCTTTATTCATATATATATATATATATATATATATATATATATATATATATATACAGAGTCACGTTTTTTTTCTCTTCGAAAATCTCTTAAATATAGATATTATAAACAATCCATTTACCATATCAATGGATCGATTTAAAAATTCTTTTCAACTTATCTAAGTCAAATTATATTATACACATAAAAATAATATGTTGTTCTCGATTAAGAACCTTTCCATTTTTAAAATACTTCGATGATGATTTTAATAAGAGAACATTTTTATTAATTATTTATTACTTACATCATTGGAAATGCAATATACTTATGGAAGTCAACATTTTAAAGTTTATATACTTTTACTTTCACTTTTAAAATTTTTCTCATAAAAAAATATCACATTATTTAGAGTGATTTGACAAGCATAATAACCCGTTTTCTTCTTCTTGTTCTTTTTTATTAGAATTCAGATTTTTGGAATTCAAAATATAGTTTATTTTCAAATACTTCAATTTTTTGTATACCATAAAAAAAGTTTCCTATTGCAATACAAACTTATATTTGTTTAAATGAAAATCACTACTTTTTACTGTTTATTTTGTTGTAGTGCATGAAGTTTAATAATTCAGAAACTTGTAACAATTCGTTCAAATAAAAAAAAATATCTGCTTAAAAATGTTAAGTAAAAATGCGTAGTTTTTATTTTGAAAAATAGTAATTTTATCACCATAAGATATTCTATAAATTAATTATAAGATCTAAGTGTTTATCCAGATAACAATTTCTTAACTTAAATATTCTTAGAACTTTATAACTAAGTTTCATCAATAATATTATATGTTTAATGTTATCATAATATTTTAGGAATATTTTAAAAATAATATTTAACATATAACATTTTCAAAATGTTTCAAATGTAATATTATGAATTCTATTCAGTGAGAACATTTCAAAAATATTAAATTGAACGAATAACATATTTAAAGTATATTCTTTACAATATGTATATCAAATTAAATTTGTAAGTTAAAAATAAAACTTGTAAAATATTTTAAAAATGTCATATTAATAAAGTAAAATAATATTATTATTTAAAATATATTTTTAAATGTTCTCCTTATCTTTTTTTAAAAACCTAAAATATAAACTATATATTATTATGTAATATAATTAATTATTCTTATGTAAATAACATATTAATGAGTTATGCTATACTACAGCTACATAAAAATTACTGAATTTTTATAACATGTAGTGGTATACATAGAAACACGAAGTAAAAAGAATTAAGTGAATACAAAGTAGTAAAATACATTGTAAAAATAGAATTAGTTTGTAAAATAATACACAAAAATGTTTAAATAATAACGATTATTACATAGAATTAAATCTTATTCTGGATCTTGATTTCAGTGAGATACGGTATCTCAGATAACAAATCAAATGTTCTACGATTTAAAATTTTAAACTTAACAAATATTTTGGTTAATATTTAGGCAGTTTAAACTATAAATGACCTAGCCAATAACGTCCTATACTACTTCGAACGCAGTTTTTACGATTAATGAATACAATATTATATTTAATATATCATTATCGCGAATATAATATTATTGACAATGTTGTTTGTTTGGGTCGTAAAACTTGATAACGAACCTATAGTGGCTAGAAGTGATCATATAATTTAGATTTCATGATTATAGGTAATAGCTATAGGTAGGTTTATTTTACATGTACTTTTAAAAACACGAGATATTGTCACAAATATCGATATAATATTGACTTATTCATTTGTTCATTTACATACAAAATGTATAACAATTTATGAAGGAAAATACTTATTGAGAGCAATGTAAAATATAAAATATATGTTATATAATTATGGTTCATTGTAATACAAACATGTTGAACGAATTTATCACTTGTGGTACTTGATAATTTTAGACAAAATCCCTGATCGTGATACTGTAGGAAACATCTTACTACTGGCAATTTTTAATATACCTACCGGCTGTATCACTTAAATTCTAATAGCAATACGTAACTGAACGAAGTACATCATA
>NW_020271599.1:1146040-1274241 GCF_002803265.2 Melanaphis sacchari | reverse complement strand
TATATACGTACGTAGAAGAATATATTTTGAACATTTTAATAACCCCTTAAATTTTGTACATTTTATAATTTGAAAAAATACTAAATGATCTATTACAACTTTTCATTTTATTAATTATAAAAATAATGGTACTGGTAGACCATTTATATTATCTAAGTCAACATAAAAGATTCTATCATGCTTTATATACACATCGCAAGAAATTGCTCCAAAGAATTAAAATTAATTTTTATGGGCTTCAATTTTCTATTAAAAGGTACCTAGAACTCTTACTAGTTATATTGTTACCTAACTTGGATCCAATATATAGATTCAAAGAGATAAAAATTGAACAATTAATTACACAACTATGTTCGTATACTAAGATGTATTTTAAAGAAAAATACACATGAAAACCTTAATATCAAGTAATTACTTTCAAACCATCTTAAAATGTGTATATTCCTATATAAAGGGCTCTATAGTATATAGAGACTATAGTGTTGAATTTTGAGAAGCGATGAAAAAAAGTGCAAAGTTGATAAAATTTGAACTTTTAAAAATATTGGCCTCACATGATACATTTTTGTCTCTCTCTACATTTTAATTTGATATATTTTATAATTTTATCTGTTATATTATTTTAGACTCGTATTTTAAATGTGTTGAATTACATACCAGCAACCAGCAGTCGTATAGGATAAATAAGCTTTAATACCATACACTCCAAACAGATTTAATAATAATGCCAATGAACATCAATATTAAATATTTATAAATAAACTGCTCTATCGCCCCCTTTATCTTGTTTAAAATTATCTTCTACTTCCATTCTAGGATATCTACCAAGAGAATTAAAGTATAATTGGTGTTAATAATTAAAATAATATTATAAGACCAACACTAATTCACTAAATTACTGTTCATAATAAATTCACCAATGAGTGGTTTTTTCTATCAACAGTTTTACTTGCACATTTTTACCCTTCTCATATTAACTTACTGTTTTATACATAATATATTTGGTAAATACCATAAAAAATTAAATATACGATTTATTTAAATATATATTTATGATGTAAAAAACAATTAGTTAATACGAGAAGAATAAATATATGCAAGTAAAACTGTTGATAAAAGAAACCAATTATTGGTGAATCTATTTTGAATATATGTATATTGTTTATTTATATACATTTATGTAACCCTGACAAAAGAAAAATACAATATACCTAATACTTAATGGGGCTTAAATATAATAATATTTATTAAGCCATTATCGATTGACGATTACATTGACATTAAAGACGTTTATAAAGTTATATAAAATGCTAACATGTAATATCGAAAAGGTAAAAAATCTATGGAAGTCTCTGTTGTAATGATCTGATAAAAGAAAAATTAGTTCTATGACTAACAATGATTATGGTTATTGTGCTCGTACCTTGAAAATGGCTTAATTGACCCTTTAATGACATTGGTTGTTACAATTTTGAAAATCTAGTAGGTTATTACTAATTTGTATTTGTTAACAACTAATACGTTTTAATTGATTATAGTTTTAAGTTCAGACATTAGTGTCATAACAGTACAACGAGAATTTACAGAGTATCACCTGGTTCATACTAACTCTCGATATATTATACAACTGGTGTATAATTATTAATACACTGCTATTTTTATTGTGTGCTGTTTGATATTTACGCGTGACAATTTTGGAGAGAATATTTTGATTCCGAATTAAATAAAAAATCAATTTAAGTGAAAAAATAAAATAAATAAATATTTTGAATTCTATTTTGAGTAAACGACTATCTATAACGGTGGTCATTGTTGCGTCGTTTTATGAACATTAATATCTGTTATCGATGCAATACAGTTTATTCTTTGTAATCATTTAAAATCTAGAGAGATATTTTTAGTATTTTTTTAATAATAAATAGGCGGCAAAGACATACATGTGCATAAAACGTCAGACCAATGTGTATTGAAGATATCTTATTTAATACCAAAATTAATGCTCATATCTATAATAAATAACTGCTTATAAAATAATAGTGATCTATTGCAAAATAAACATACCAATTTCATGCCATAACTTTGTTTAAAATGTTTTCTAAAATATTTTGCGTTTATTAAAATATAAAAAAATTCAGGGTTTAAATATTTATTACAAAACTATATTGTGACGTTAACATACTATTATATTTAACTGTGGGAATAATTATTATTCTAATAACAAATTATATTTTTTATATTTATTTCAAACATGAAACGAAAACTATTGCTTATTAGTGTTTACGTTTCTGTAAAATTAATATGTCGGATGATGTGGTTATTTTAACCCATTCTATTTGTAATAAACTGTGCAAGGAAATCGGCAAGTTGTAAGAAAAAATAGATAATAAATTAATGTTTCCAAAGATATTTAATATTTTATGAGACCTGTATAATTTATTGAGCTCTGATGATCAACGATATGGCTTTTGTCATATTTACTAGTTTTTTTTGAGCATTTTAATTATAAAATAATTATTAATATTATTATAAAATATCATCAAAACACGGTGTCCGTTTTTCATATAGGGATTTCATAATTACAAAATGTCGTCGTCCATTAAAAGAAAAAACTGTTTTCTTCAGAAATCTGTGCGTAAGCATTACAATGTACACATCCAAACAATAATAATAATACTAATAATGACCATGTTGCTTGTATTTTCAGATTGTCGTTTCTTTTTTTTTTTTTTGTATAAATATGCATAATAATATGTATAATAAGGCTGTAGGGGTATGTTTCCGTTTCATCAGCGAGCCACATTTGTTCGGATTTACTGACGCGTGAACATGCTATTTTCCTCGGCTTCTCTTTGTGCGGTTTTACAGTTCATATCATGAACAGTATACAACATTTGTGTATTGCAATTGTAACTATAGACCGAAAAAAATGTATTCACATAAATTTATATTAAAAAAAAATAATAAAATTCAATACGATTTCATGAACAGAAAAAGTAGTGCATTTAACTCAATATGCACCTAAGAGTTAACTTTTTGTAATAACGCTATTCAAAATGTGTATATAATATTCAGTATTTATTATTATTATTGTGTGGTTTTCTGATGAATTTTGGACTAATCAGAACATAAATACTTGCCAAAACAAAATAATGAGAAACTAACTTATTTGGTAAACACCTGGTGAAAATAAGTAGAAAGCTCAACAACATTACAACTATTAAAATTGTAACTAAATTGAGTTCCAAATTATTTTATCGTTTTCCTTTAGAGATAAATTAAGTCACCAGTTTATTGCTACCCCACTAAAGTGGTCAATGGATTTATAGATTAAAAGTATTCATGTACTTTAATCGGGGTAATTTGGCTTAAATCGAAAGTAAAATGAAAAATTATACATTAGTTGTAATATGATTGTCATTTGTTGTAGTCATGCAGTGTATTGTGTCGACATAAATTATTTTAATATAATTAATGCAATATTATACATTAACCATTGTTTAAATAGTTTATTCTTAATTTTATATTGTTATATAAATTAGTGTCTTGATCAGTTAATATTATCACTTAATTATTTTTGTGACCCTTGGTTATATAAATATTTTTGTATCTTAAATAAACTGAAATTCAACCAATATACTTTCAGACTGGGAAATTAATTGGGTATTTTTTAAATACGTTTTACTAATTTAAGAAACTTTACTGACACTCTTCTAAGGAAATGGTCGCAATCCAATTATATATCATTATTATAATGTTATATTTTATGTTTACAATAGATTATTTTGGTAAGGTGTGGTAGTTACGGTAATCATGAACGTAGAATTGCTGTGTCCTGCAGGATCATTGATAAACATTACGGGTCCGTTCATTTCTATAGTAATACATCATCTAAAGCTACTTGAGATATGAACGAAGATGCGCGCACACATACACACACACATATACACACATACACAGGTAGAAAAAAAAAGGAGACAAACAGTAGTAATGCAACACAAGATAACGGAGAAAAAATATAGAACAAGAGAGAGTAAGTGAACGAGTTTAACGTCGTATTCGGCAAAAGTTTACGGGCAGCTCCGGTGTAAAATACAAAATATTAAGCGTCCGTTTTACGGTTTCCGAGCACATCTCACCGCCGAAGTCGTTGCCACCACTGTCGGTAAAGGAATCTACTTTATTATTTTATACGTCTGCCCTCCTCGCCGTGACCTTATGAGCGGCAACGGTGTTGGTGGCATGGTAACTTTTGGTGGCCCACAGGGAGAAGTTTTAGTACTTTTCATTAGCAGCGCAACGGGAGCGGAGCGGAAAAAAGAGCACGCAATCTCGAGACCATGACATATAATACACACTAAACACGAAAATTATTTTTGGGGCGATATTTTAATATAGAATTATTATTTTATATTAATTCTATATTATATTAGAATTACATAACATTAAAATAAACACACGGTACGTAGTCTATGCGTATAATGTATACAGCACAGCGGTGTGTGAATTACGATAAAATAATGCACGACGTTGGTACACTCTGTCATTGAAGTACGGTGTCGACTGCTAAAGCCTTAAGTCGTTAAAATGATATTATAGTACTCTCCGGTAACGTACGAGCTAACGGACGAAATAAAACACCGAGTGTATTTTACGCCACCACCACTAATTCGATCCATTAAAAGTATGTCACCTGGCCGATTGTAAGCACTGGCGAATATATGGAATATACAACACAATAACAATATAATGATAAAATGTTTTATCATTGTGAATTGCACGACTTCTGCCATGGACGAGTCACCGTGTCGATACTAATACGTGCAATCAATCACGAAAAAGTAACCTGTCTTCGTTGCAACTGCACGTCGATAGTCTTGTGACACCGCCATCGTCAACGAATGAGGAATGTGTACTCGTTCGTTGAAATAATATTGACTTTATGACTTTGAAAAGAGTAAGTATTTTTTTATTTATTTTTTTTTTTTTGAAGTGAGTCAACCGTTATTTTAAAAACTTTTAGGTGCTTAAATTTTTGCCGACACATTTTAATTTTTTACATTAAATAACGTTTTTATACTTCAAAATTCCCAGAAAAATTATCTGTTTCAGAAAATGAAATAAAAAAATGTACCTTGCTTTTATTCAAAAAAATATAATCCAAAAGAATAAAATAATAATGATAAAAATACTAAAAAATGTAATTTGTTTTTCAGAAATAATATTTTTTTATGGCGTAAAAAAAACGTTTTTAAATAGTTATCAAAAAAAAAAAAAAACTTTTAACACCGATGAATCAATTTGAATGCGCTGATGAAACGTTCAAATATACAAATAAACATTTTTAATAAGAAAAAAAGAAAGGAAAATAATGTCATCGAAAAACCCATACTGATAATACATGTTCCAGCAGAGGGTGCTAGAAAAATGTATATGCTCTAAAAAATAATAATAGATTGAATAGAAAAGATAAAATTTGTTCGTGTTTAATGGTACGAGTTTATTACAATTTACATATATGTAGTTTTGGAATATTGAATTTTTCAGGTTATACACATATATTATTTTTATATCGTTTAATAACAAAAATATTGATTTTTTGTATCTATATTGTATATTAATAGTTATCGTAGTAAAATATAGAAAATATATCAAATGTAGTAAATACCACAAATTTACTGGAAATATTGTTCTATCATTTTAATAAATTATGTTTGAAATCCAAAATATCATTTTTATTTTTTGACTACTATAATTTTATTATTATATAGTAGTACAAAATACAGATAAGAGATTCGATTTAATTTGCAATTATTTATGATCAATGTATTTTAAGTATGTAGTTGAATTCATGTAAAAAAAAAATACTAAATTATTATTTAGTACTTTCAAAAGTATATAGGGCTATTTTCAAATACATGTGTAATTATATATATACGTTAAGTACGTTAAAACATTATTGGATTTGATTTTAATGAAATTTAAAGTTATCGAGAACTTCTTTTTGTATACAAATAAACAATATATTATAAAAGCATTTACAATATGGAGTAATATTATCATTAAGTACTTTAAAAAATATTTTTTTAATACTTAAAAAAAAAAAAAATATAAATCAAATATTTATTATTTTGGATACACGGCTCATGCAGTACTTGTGTGGTTCCTCTTGATATAATACATTGTTGCTACAATCAAAAACTTATCAATTTTCTACCATCTTGGTTGGATATTTAAAATATTATTTTCACGTTGTATTGTGTTTTTTTGTACAGTTAAGTGTTTTTCTGTGTTCGAAAAATGTTTTTAATGTACACCAACAACTCTCAACCTTGGACAAGTGTAATCACGTCGCCATGATATTGTTTTGCAGTTTATACAACACTAGATTAACATTGTTCTCTTTAACAACTATATTAATTTTAAAGAAATTAAATCCATTATCTTCAAAAATAAACAAATTAATGAATTTATACATAAAAAAAAAAAAAAAAATAATGAAACATAAAAAAAAAATCAGCCTAAATTTATTTTGAATGTAATACCATATAACTTCCAATAAATTAGTCTACAATATAATATGATTGATTGAGGGGTATTAATATTTTAAAATTTAAAAACTATTGCTTAAATGTACTTTAATTACATATTTTTCAACATTTTCCACAAACTATACAATCGAATTCAAATATCATAATTTTTTTTAACAGATACATAGTGAATTTCACAAATACTTACAAGTTCTATGGAAAAATTTTACAAATATTTCAGTTTTGTTTGTATGATCGATGAATGAACTATGAAGCCATCAGTTTAAATTTTTTAAATTTTTATTAATTGTCACGAAATTTATATTGTGTATAATTTTATAACATATTGTTATCATCCAATTATATATTCAATCTTTTTAAAATCCGTGAACGTAGTATTTTGTTTAAATTTTATCGAAAAGTAGAAAATTTTTGGATGGAGGCTTGGGCCATCGACCTGGAATTTTTTATAGATGATTAAGACCAAATGTTTTTGAAAATCTGACCGTAAATCGTGAAAAGGTGACTAACTCGAAAACGGCTTTGTTGTTCAAAAAGTAATACAGATGGCCAAACCTTATAATACTAACGGTCCGTTTATAAATATTTATGTTTTTGTACGTGTAGAAAAAGCGGGCAGTATAGGAATTCGGGCGGGACCATGTTAATGGCGTTTATTATTGGTTCCCAATTTTTCTATACGTATATTTTAGCCTTTAAGTTTATACTTTATAGTGTACGTCCATCGACACGTTCACAACTCTGCACGACGTTGGCACTATGTTACATACTTTCGCATTCTCGAACAAACTGTAATTTCATTTTTGTTATTTCTTCGTAACCGGATGGATTCGGATGAAACCATGGCATTTAAACTAAATATCGAACTTGATTCATTTTATTTTTTCAATCATTTTTATAAATCGCCAAGAGATCAGTTACTATTATACTTTTATAGTATTATATAACGACGCAATGTTTCGGAAAAAATAAAATTATAAAATATAATGTTTATGCCGATTATTGTTAATTAGTAATTAGAGTTAAAACCTATATTTTAATTTATAAACTGTGATGAAATTTGATGTATATACTTAAAAAAAATTATTTATCGAATTTTTCTTGTACTCGTATATAATACATTTATATTATATATATATATATAAGTAAATATAAGTACGTGTAGTTAGTTACACAACTATCATTAATATAGCACATAATATAACCATATGACTAATTTAAGTTATTATATAAGTAAAATTCTATTTCACACACACATATACGCATGCCAATATTAAATCAATATATTTAAAGTTAGATAAATAATGTAAATAAAGTGAAAAATATTATGTCCGTATCTTTGTATATCCTATTTAGTCATGCCGGTCAAGAACTTGTGCGTATAACATAACTTTAAATAAAAACTTTTCGTTTTTTCTTTCGTGCTCAGTCGTCTTGATTACGTGTACATCTTTTGATCTCGTTCAAGCTGTACACAAGTCCCTTCTAAGTAATTTTTTTAGTACCAATTTCGTTCTAAAAAAGAAGGTACATAATATGAGTATACCAATTTCGTTTCAGATCAAGTATACGTACCTTGATATCATAATTCCACCCTTATACATTGGTATAGTAACAATATAACTTAAAATAATATAAAATTTTAATTTTAATGGTTCGATTATATAAATGCAATGAATAAATAAATAATCTAAATTGATTATATTTATATTAATTACGAGTGTAATTTAATATAATAAATTATATTTCAATTCAATTTTTTTTTTTTAAGTACCTGTATAATTGCATTACAGTCTATACAAGCGCATACACAATATATAATTTTGGTGACCTAGAATTTATAATAGCGAGTTTAAACATGGGTAAACATCTCTAATAGTAGGTATCATCTAATAGGTTAATTTTAAACTTTTTGGTGAAGTAAAATGTAATTATTGATTAACTGATTTTAATTCAATGTATATTATATATATACCATAAAGTGGAGATATTTTTACAAAGACAAATAGACTAAAACGTCTAAAATGTTCTAAAATTTAAAGAAAAAAAAAATTAAATTCTATAGAAAAAGACTAAGAACGCCCATGCAATTGTCTATTTATACGGTTAATTAAATCTTATGAAAAATAAAGTTCACAACATCCATTATGATAAGCTACTTGCAATATTTAGAGTATATTTCGACATTTTCGAGTTTTAAGGTTATATTTTAGATTTTTAAGGGCATATACTGTTGACTTACCACCGTTTACTTTTGTGAAAAATTATAGTGACGTATTGATAAGGAGAATGAGCTGCGTTTTTATGTTGGTAATTCCTTTTCGTGAATGAAAATTTTTTTAAATGGTTTTATACATAGGCGCTGATTTATTTATTTGATTTTGAACACTAAAACCAATAATTAATATTGTATAATGCTGAATATAGTCTTTATTTTCGTTCTTTTTGTTTTATTGTTTTGTCGATTGACAGAAATGTATCACTCATAATAATAATATTAATGACAATAACAAACATATCACCTTGATAATATTAAGTAAAAACAATGCAAAAAAAACACAAATAAATAATAAAAGTTTATTAATAACAAAATTACAAGTATATTCCCTGGATTCCAAAGGACATCGCGTGTACTATGCATAATATGAAAATATTTGTTTGATTCGTGGAATTCGAAGTATATGAAGTATACAATAGTTAAAAAAAGTTTAATTTTTACTACAAATGTTATACAAGTATTTTAAGCTATTTTATTTCAAAAACACTAAATAGTACTTATTAGGTATGTTAATCAATTGCCATTTTAATTTGTCACTAGTGGTATTCTACTTCATATTACAAGTATAAAAATAGTGTACTATTTAAAATAGCATTCATTGTTACAAAATTATTATTTAATGAAATTCGTAATATTTAGAATTTTCTGGAAGAGAGGGTTCATTATAATTAATAATATGTACAAAACATTATATGGCCATAATTATTATAACTTAGCTAAACTTGATTGAAGTATTTTTATTTTGTATATAAAGTATATGTCGTTTCCGTTCTAAATGACGTCATGATAATGTTTGGTAAAAATACGTAATGTTACTATGAGAATGGTTGGCGACAGTAGTGCGGTTTCTGTTCATTGTTATAATTTACCATAACTATCAGAAAAAATATTGATATATTGAAACAGTTTTACTAATCTAAAAGAGAATAACAGACATAAAAAAAAATTAAAAACATACGTCATTGTATAATCTATCTCACCACTCTGTAAGTACATTATTGAGTTAACTGGGCAGTTTTTCAATACTTAGTTCATATTTTTTATTAGTCAAACATACAGTGTATTATTATATACATAATTTATATTTTAAAATAATCGTAAATTATATTACTATTATATTCAACACTATTGAAATATAAAATCCATTTCTATAATTATTAAATTATATGTCATACTTTACAGCTTTTCTACAATATTTTTACTTGCCGCCAAGGTACCTTGTTATTATTGTACGATTTTATGTGATAATAATAAGTGGTGCTTTGTTCTTTTTATGTTGAAAAATTATACGTCATTATTGTGTTTATGTGTACATTTTCTCTAAATTATCTATAATATTTGAGCCAAGTTTATTGATGCCCACCATTGCCAATAAGTGATTTAAAATCATATGAAGTTGGTACGCAATATTTGCCAATAAGTAATAAGAGACTAATTCTGATAGAATTATGTATCATACTTTCAAAAACTATAGAGTGGTCATCGTACAAAAGTCGTATGTAAAATCATTGATTTTTATGACTAGCTATGAAGAGTTATATTTATCAAAATATTGTCATCTTTAGTTTTCCAGTAATGTAACCTGACCTGGCTTGTGGGTAAAATATCTATAAATATTAGTGCTAAATAAAGCAAATAAAGCACAAAACGTTATTTTCTTAACAACCAGAAGAATATTTCGAGAGGGATGGGCAATATGTGGTAAGCAAAGCTAATTCCCACTCTTAAATCATCTAAAATCGTTTAATTATTTTTAAGAAATGTTGATTTGTATCAACATTTTAAAACAAGATAAAATATTTTATAAATTTTACTTTATATTTCAACGTTTAGATAGTTACTGGGTAGAAGCTACTTAGTACCTAACCTCTTATATTCTAGGTTTATGAGTTAATTTCACTACTGCAACGACTTGTTGCTAAACGAGTTAGAATCCTTAATATTGTCGTTATTACAACAAACCAGTGCTTAAGATTGGCTTAACGAATTATCGTCGCAGTTGACAACCGACCATCGCAGAGGCGTAATGCTTATTCAACACTACTGTTCTGCATTCTGATTACGATCCACATTATTCCAACGAATACATTTAACGGCACTTCGGACCAAACTTGGTCAACAACTTTCAGTCGACAGAGCGAGCATGTTAAGCTATGCTCACTGAACATCATTGTAAGGTTACTAGAACTTAGAAATCACGCTAACCTAACCTTAGTAATACTTGGAAACAACTACCACATATCGTGTACCATATCGGCTTGTGGCTTGCGGTTTTCCAACAGTATTTTTCAGAGTCATCAATCGTTTCTGGCATTTATTAGATTGGTTTCTTATCCTCAAATTCACCCTGCCACATACCAACTCACTGTGTAATCAGGGTTGTGGGCTAGGATAGTCTTATTATAAGAGTATTAGACTGTTCGGAAATTACTAGTGCTTTATGAAAGCAACATTTTTCTCCAAGCCCAATGATCCTATTTATTTAATTTAAATAACTATTAATCCGTTAAAATAATTAGCTACGTCTTTTTTTTTTTTTTTTTACTATTTTTTGAATACTTTTTAATTTTTGAAGTTTTATTTAACTATAGTTATGGATATTGAAAAATCAAACAAAATGTATGTAATAATGACAGATTTTTTTTAATTTCACTTTTAGATTTGCGTGGCAAAATTAAACAACTCAGTATTACATTAAATTAAGTGTATATTTTACTGCTTTTTAACACATATTATTTAACGGTTTTATGAATTGCTTATAAATAAATACGATTATTTTTTTTCTCTTATAGTATACACAATTTTAATAGCTAAAAACCAATCAGAATAGTAAAACGAATAAAACGGGTTTTTATTATAATTTAGTCACACAAATCTAAAAATCCAATAAAATAGTATATAAATATCATTAAATAAAATAACAAATAAAGCTATAACAGAAAACATTAAGTCTCAATAAAGTCTAATAAAATTTAATTTTCACCAGTCTGTAGTATGAAAACTGACCGCTGAAGGCAAACGGTGTGAGTATTTTTTACTCAGATGATATTATATGACATATTATTATCTCTACAAATATTTAAGTTATATAAAACTACTATGAAATAAAAATACAAAAAAATGATTTATTTTACATTTTTAATTGCTTATTTTCCATATTTTTCCAATGAGTATTATTTTGTTAAACAAATGTATTATAGTATTATATTGTAAAACTAATAAAGATTTTAATAATTGTACAACTATTATAAAATATATAATATATTTATTAGTGTCATGCCATGCATTGTAGTAGAAATTAAGAAATTAAGAATTTATTTTTAAATATTCTAAAAACATTTGTCTTTTAAAGGAATTGAATTATTTCCAATTTTACCAAATTAATTAAAAAAACGGCGAAGAATTTTTATTTTTATTAGGTTATAATCAGGTTTCGGATTTGAAGATATTTAAAATATGAAAAAAAGCATTTAATTTATATAAAAAGCATTTCAAAAATATACAATAAAATGTATTATACTAACTAGTTGGTATTTAAAAAAAAATTCACTACCATGTACTTAGATAAGCTATCTTCAGTAAAACATATAGACAGTTTGGACTCAAAATATTTTTATACTGTCTTAAATATTAAACGAAACACATTTTTATATTATAATTATATAAAAAAAGAAAAGGATTTTGCCTTCAAATCCGAACCATAGTTATAATTAATAATATAATTGAATTAAAATATAATTTTAACATAATAGATCGATGATGCTTTATATTTGGGACAAATACTTATAATTGTATTTTGTATGTGTACGTTATGCTATCAAATTGGTTCGAAACTTAAGGATATTTGAATATTGATAAATGTGTGTTAATGAGGATCTATGTAGCCGGTAAATTAAAATATGCTCATGAGAATACATGGGATTTTTCTTCTTATACCTATACTAAAACCTATCCAAGGACATTTAGATTTATCATCGTCGTTATAAAAGCTTAATAGTTTATTATGTATATGTATATACCATTTAAGTTTCCAATCGAATTAACTTTGATAAATTAATTTGTGAACACAACATACATAACATAACGTTATAATAATACCTCGAAACTCTTGCTGTAAGCTCAAATAAATATGGTATTTATTAGTTAGCAAAAATAAATAAGTGCAAAACTAAAGTAATTGTATTAAAAGACTATAATTTTGATACGAGTATTTAATAAACACATATTTATAATAATGATGTATAGTAAATAAGAACAAAATTATATTGAATAATTTTACCATTAATAATAAATAATAATATAATATGCATATTACAATGATAAATATATTTTAACATAACGTTAAATACATGCACGAAAAAAAAAAAATTCTAATTTATAGAAAAAAATAGATATCATCTTCATTTATTTAGTCAATTCATTTTCGTAATAGTTAAATTATTCCAATTTTTATATAATTAATATTTTGCAATAATTGACTTTTTTTTTGATGACCTATCACTTTTAAGTTTATTAATGATAATTAATATTTTTTTCATTAATGCAAAATAAAATATTATTACATGCACCAAAGATACCTATTATTTATATAAATAATAATTATATTCATGTATACTTTAGTTATAGATTAAAAATGTAGTCTAAATTAACATTATTACTTATTGCGATTTTACATTTGAGTAAATTATTTATTGAATAATAAAGTATAATGTGATTGATTTCATTTTTTATTTTAATAATTTATAATTTCTTTATATATGTACATATGTACATATGTACTTATGATTATTGTTTCTTAATTTATTGATAAAATAAGTTATTTCTTAAAATGTAATGGTTTATTCATTCTATCTATTTATTCTTTGTATTTAATTATTGTATTTATATTTTATTAAAAACAAAGAGCAATGTTCCTGAGTATAATATTGATTACAGTATTCTTTAACCAGGATTTGTTTTTTAATTTAGAAAAAATCTCATTTTTATTATTGAATTCACGTTAAATTTTTTTTTTAATTGAAAGTATTTTAACACCCACACTATAATAAATATATTTTCAAATAAATAATAAAAATGTATTTTGATTTTTTGATCGTGTGCCGGTTGTAGGTAGTTAAAGATAACAAATTGTGTGGTAGGTATTATATTCAAAAAAGATAATTTATTATACTTTCTACGTGTATAATGTATATTTTAATGTTCAAAGTCATGGTTTCTATACTTAGTGATATTTTGCAAGCATGACGAAATTACTAAATATGAAAAATTTGTAGTTAAACATGTTTTTGAATTAAAACTTATGTATAGTAATCATGAAATTATAACATCTTATTACAGTGTTTATAGAGTAAATTTAATTAAATTATAAGCAGTGTAAAGTACATGGTTACTAACGGATATAAAAATAGCTGAAAGCCACATGCAATGATTCGTACGACAATATAAAAACAGTTTAAAATCGTTTGTGGAGCAGTCGCGTCGCATGACATTCGCATATCTACTTGTTATTTTGTACTAAAAAACATATAAATGTTATGATATGATTTCAAAATATTATACACAGTATCACTATATTATTATAATGATTAATTACAGTTTTATTTCTCATTAGGTATCGTAGTCTAGAACCGTTTAAAGTGTCTCATTATAATCTACAGTTGTGATTGATACGACTTCAAAGCGATAAAATATAGCAGCTGTTATTGCGTATAATATAAATATATTGTATTTATTATGTAACACTAGCAGCAGGCGCACTCCACAAACAGAGATTGCCTGCAGAAGGCGTCTTAATGACGTGTTTATATTATATTAGAGTATTAATAATTTATGATCGGATTATAATATAAGGAATATAGTCGTTTCGAGATTTTCTTGATACCTATTTAATAATACACATTGTATGTTAAAATTAATTTATTATTATTTTACGTTCTGTCGAATATTTCAACGTTCATTCGATATATTAATCGACTTATGAACTTATTAGCTCATAATAAATTAGGTTGGTATATAACTGGCATTAATATAAAATAGTATAGGTATATGTCGAGATTCAATAAGAATAATATTATTATACATCCACACAGCTCCGCCTGATAAAAGTGCTCAGAGTATGTCTCAAAGCAATAAAATTGAAAATTAATGAACTTTTCTGCTATATCTCGATTGTTATGGAAATTCGATTATATTGTACGAGTATACCCTTTTATAACCATCGTCTTGCTCTAAATTTATTTTGTTTGTGCCCAAAAGTGTGTCATTGTTGATAAAACTGCATAAAAAATAAAATATTAATTCTCTCGTTTTATAATGACACTTTGACCATGATAAACGTTATTCGATTGTATCTTGTAATAACGAGAAAATATGACAAAATAAAATAAAAATAATATAACAAGTGTAGTCGGACAAACACAAGGGACACAAGCCTTGGATGTAAGTCCGGTGTTAATAATTATTGAGTACACTTGTTCTCGCGTTATTACCTTCTTCCTGTTTCTCAGAGGTTCTTAAGGTCTTATATTCGAGAATGTAATCAAGCACACCGTTACGTAAATTAGATATTAAAAGAACCTTTACTAACAATAAGTATTTTAGACCTGCACCTTACCTGATTCGTCGCAGTGAATGCCTATTGTAAGTTCCCCGTAGAGAGATATAAGGTGACACAAATTACGAAACGATTTAAAGAAAACTTAAATTTCTGAAGAAATTAACTCTGATTTGACTTAAAAAAAAAAGAAGAAGTCCAGCTATCGCTCTCAGAATCTTGTGAGTATCGTGGTCTTAGGAAGAGTTCTTGCTCGCTTGTATGGTGCGCCTGTACTGGATAGCTTGGTCGGTGCTCATGCACTTGATAGCTTGGCTGATGCTCATGCACTGGATGGCTTGGCTGGTGATCATGCATTCGATGGTTTGGCTGGTACTCATACACTGGTGAGAGAAGACAACTTGGTCAAGCCAACCAGAATCGTAGACGGTACCATTAAAGGTCTCTACGTTTTCTAAAGAAATAGGCTTTTTCCTAGGTGACAGAGACCCTCATTGGACCATCCCTTGTCTCTGGTGGCACACGAAATTGGGTCACACGCTTTGCGGCACATTGCCACAATCATGTGTGAATTCTTTCGTGACCATATAAGTCGTTTCTTTCATCAGTGGTAAAAGAATGTTTATGGAGTTTTAATCTACGCACGATAACTTGACCATTATTTTATTTATTTGAGTTTTATAGGTATTTAATATACAATGATGTGTGAGCCTATCATTACAATCTATTAAATATGTGCATACATTTTATTCATTAGATTCAATATAGAACTTCATGTGCGAATAAAATAAATAATAATTATTAATAAAATACGTTACGAGCATGTTTTACCGGGTATTTCAGATAATGTCGATTCCCCCAAAAAAAGTAAGCTATCAATTGTTTTGCTTAGCCAGTAAAATAAGAAAAAGGATTTTTATTTTCTTAATTTAAAATTAAGCAATCTATGCACGTTTTGTACAATAAGCTTAAATAATAATACAGAAGGTTTATTAAAGAAGCTTAATAGGAGAAACCACTTTCCGATGACACTCTTGGATTGAGGTTATAGGGTTAAATATTAGATGAGTAGGTCATGACATTATTTTATTTTTAATCTTTTGAGTGGATTAGTGGAAATTGGTTGGGTTAGAATTTTTTTGTAGGGTATTTGGTTTGTTGAAAAGTGAGTTATGGTCACGTTAATATAACTAGATAGCAGTTTCTATTACAGTATTCATTTTTAGAATTATATACAGTGTTTAATTAGATATTAAATCGTTACACAAAAGATAACTTTTGATTTTAAATGAAATATTTATTTTTTTTTAGTTAAGACATACAAAATACGAATTGTTCGAGTTTGATTTATTTGAATAATCCCAATTTTGGATACTGAATATTCCAATTGATTTCAGAAGGGGTTTGAAAAAATTTAATTAAGACGTGTGGAGTTTACGTTTTTATTTTGACTTAAGGGAATCGTTAAAGGTATGCAATCAAGAGTTTAACTTTAGTTTTGTTTTATAGGAATTTTATATATATATATATATTATTTATACTTAAAAATAGTATATTTACAATCTACGAGCAAACAATTTTGCAGTGTATAATAAGTAAGTTTGATGGCAAATAATATTATAAAATATCAAAGAATTATCAAAATGTATAGGTAAACTCTTAACAATATGGTCAGACTTGAAACTTATTAAGTATTATTATTTTTTTTTTTTTTTTTATGTAGGTATAGAGATCTAAAATGATCAATGTTTTTTAGTATCCTATTTATATCACATGAAAGCGAGATGAAAAATAATTGTTTAATAAGTGAATTAGTATGAAATAATCATAATGTTATGTAATACTGTGATGTGAACATGAAAAAAATATGATAACCAGCAAATTGCATTATATTATTACTATACTCATATAAATGCATTAATATAAAATGTATTTAAATTTGTACTTATCTGGATACTTCTAAAATTTTCATATTTTCCAAATCCTAAGAACGTTTATATAATAAATAAATATTTATTTTATAAGTTATTATAATTAAATTTTAACCAGTAGAAAGACGTAAGGATAAAACTGATAGGGTCGAGATACAAACACATAAATTAATTAATCTATATGATTTCATAATCTCTAGCAAACCATCGTAATAGTATAAGTAATAACTATGCGAGTTACACAAGTATAACCCAGCGAGTTGAAATGCGTACGCAACTATGCAGTAGATATATTTGGAATGTGTTGGATGAATATTAAAGGGCATACTAAAATTAATTGTTCATTGGTTTGCCTTATTTCAAACCACGGGCTAGTTAAATGGGGTACACACACTGCTGATATTGGTCAATTAGAAAGAGCGCAGACTAAAATATTCAGATTTTATAAATGTATACTTAAAACTGAAAGCTCGCTGATCACTATATACTTTTTTCTCTAGTTTCTCGGGTTCAAGTTCACTTCATTTTATCGTAAGATTTAGACTATTTCATGATTTTGACAGAACTTAATTAATGATAACATTAATTCTCCTCAATGATTACTTTTTGTGATAATTGATCGTGATGAAACGCGAATATTTGAATCGAAATACTATTCTCTTTTCTTTCTTATTAGTACTTATTTGATACCTAGTATAATATGCTAGATTTAGTCACCAATAATCAGACTCTTAAGTTTCTTTGCATTTTTTTTTTTCAATAAATTATACTATTATTTTTTACTGGAGTTATAATATTTTTTTAATTTATTTATTTATTTTTTTGATATTTATGTTTATGAAATAAATAATAATTATAAATTTTTTAACATTGAATTTATTATATAATATATTTTAAAACTGTACCTATTGGTTTTTTTTCTACCATACTACATGTATGCTCTTGTTATATCCCATTAAATATATAAATAACTAACTATAAATTGTAAAAAACAAAGTTTAATAAATAAACAAAAATATACATGAATAAATACAGGTAAAATAAATAAACTAATAAAATACACTGGAGTACTTTATTACTTTATTATTCATTGTTCATTATTTATTATTATGCATGCTTTTCATGTCGACGGCGGTAATTTTGGCAATGACACGTATCATACGAATCAATAATTTCATCGAAGATTCCGTTTACGATACAGGTACCTATAAGTTTATCGGAGTTATAATGATAATAACAGAGTATATTTGTTGGTATATAAAATCGGAAAAACGCGGTGTTGTAATATTTATCGGGTCATAAATATCGTTGACAAACAAATAGTGATGGCGATCGGAGCGAGGCAAAAAAAAAAAAATTAACATATAACTTGAATGCAGGATTAATCCGAGTTTTCAAACAGAAAAATTATACCAATAAATAAACAAAAACACTATAAGTAAATGTTTACTGTTTTCGTTATAGCGCATAAGTATATTTGGTATAAGTTAAGGTATTATTACTTTATGTCCTATTCCCAGCCATAATATAGAGAACAATGATAACGCTGACGTTAAGTTTATCGCGATTGTGTTTAAATGGTTTTAGAGGTGAATTTGTTGATGCTCGAGACTTTTTTGAGGTGCAGTAGTTGCAATGTACAATAATTTTACCCACCCATACAATCTAAGGTAATGCTCTTATTTCTTTAATTTATTTTTTTAGGTTCGTCAATATTTAAATTTTATAGGAATCAAATTAATTATTGACGAATAAAATAAATTCAATCAAATATTTTTAAGTATAATTACATGAAAATATTTAAATCTACTTAACCCTTCATTTGATAAATGCATTACTTTAAATTCATCTACATAATCGATAAACGACTTTACTATGCTAATCTAATTAAACATTCATTATTAGACGTATTGCATATACACTAAAACGTGTAAGGATTTAAATTATAAAAGAACACTTAAAACTTAATTTGTTACCTACATATTTATGACCGATATAAACATATTATTACTTATATGAGTAATTCACATCAGGACTTATAATCTATTATTAAACATAGCGAGTTGAACGGAATTTCTTCTTCAGAATTCGTACTTATTACTATGTACTAAGATATTGGTATTGTTATTTCAAAAGTAACTTAGGATAGACGTCATTAAAATCATTGATAACCATAACACGTCACAACAAATAGCTGGTATTATTGTTAGACGGGCATGCAGTTATGACGACAGATATTATAATAATTTTATACTGTAGTCCTGACCTCCAAATATAATATATAGGCTATTTTATACTGTGTCAGTAAAGATAATTATTCCTATAAATCCTTGCGGGATCACAGAAAAATAATAGAGTTTAGAATAATCCCGTTAAAATAAATTGTATTAAAAAGAAAAAAACAACGAAGACAAGACACTCTCAAAAATTAATAAACCCTGAAGCTGTTACATATAATAATACTTCAGTCGTAAAATATTATGTTGTCACGAGGTTAGTGGCAATTTACTGTCTCTCCATAAATTCGCTTACTTTCATCCATATAAGAATGACTTTTCTGTTCTCTATTAATTCGTTTTAGAAGTAAAAATATTTTTATTTTTGTTTTATAATTATCACTCACTATTTTGTTTGTCCCGGTTAATAAAATATATATTTTGTTATACTTATTAATGATTAATTTATTAGTTATTATACTATCGCATAAGTACGTACTTTATCAGTATTTATTGAAAATACAATATTACATTATATTATTATATTGGTAACAAAACTGTACATATGAAATTTGTATAATATTTTATTTTTTTTTAATAAATGTCAGTTAAATTATTTTATAGTGACATATTCATGAATATTTTACTTTGAATATTATCTAATATTTGAAAATTCAATTTAAGATTCCACTGACGTCTTTTACCTTTGATAAAAAGAAAAAATTAACCGGAAATCACATTAATAATTTACGAGTATTTTAGTTAAATTGTGTTCAACATTGAATATTCACCTTAAATTAACTATTAAGTAAAAATAACTACTTTTTCTCAAACAATTTTTGATATTTGGTGTAAATCAAAAACGAATAACAATAGATTCTTGAAACGTACTTCAAAGTTATTTCTTTTACATGACATATTTTGACTTTGTTTAAGTTACTTATAGTTATAGAAATTTGAAATTTTAATTTTTTTAATTTTATTGCTATAAATATTGATAACAAATTTGATTGGTTAAAAACATTGAGAATGTATTTCAAAATCCAATGTAAGTTGTATTTATTGATATATAAAAAATATTTAATATTTAGGCATAATTTCTTTTACGAGCATTTTTAAGAAATTCAAATTTTGACAAAATTTATCAAAGTCACAAAAACTTGTAAATTTTATATCAATTAATAATTCATCAAATACTTAATTTTTATAACTAAGTCTTAAATATTTAATGAAAAACTCTTTATAAGTATTTCATAATGAAACATTTATTATTTTGTTAAAATTCCAAAAAAAAAAAAATAATAATAATAATTATAAGGACTTAAAACTTTTTTATATATAGTATTATAATTTATATACTTAATTAAATTTTTAAATGCACTATTTTTAACAAAAATTACTTATTCTATTTCGGATAATAAAATAAATCACTTTAATTATCAAAAAAGACGTTACATGAAATATACATAGTAATATAGGCTGATAGACCGTTACTGCTCAGAATCGTTTTTCATACATAATGATATATCACTGAATTGACATTTAAAACTTTCACCTCAATAACCCACTCAATACTTGCATAGTAGGACACAATAATAATACGTCATAATTTAATAAGTTAATGAATTTACAGAAAATCTGATATTAGTATTAAAAAAAAAATAATAATAATAATAATAATAATAATATTAATTTGTTTTTAACGGTTAATAGTAAATAAAGTAATAATTAGGTAACAATGCAATATATAGTTAAAACAAATCAATTAACAACTTTTGAATGAGTTGTTTTGATCAAAATGTTTACAGTATAATATATATCCCATGAGAATGTGGTAAATTGTTGTTGAAGGGACACGAAAAGTGGACGATACCTACCTTAATCTGACCTAAAAACTTTTGGACAGGATAATGCAAAATAATAAGCAAGAAAACAATATTATTCTGAATAAAATCTTAAGTGACGTATATGGATTTAGATACGAAAAGTTCACGGGACCGAGCTACTGGATCTTTTAGTTTTCCCGACGGACTGCTGAACTCACATCAACCTCCCAATGAGTGTATACATTATATAATACTATATAATACATTTTGCCGCCATAGTAAAATCACTTCATAGAAATTCCACACTGGATAAAATGATAATTATTAGTGTTATAATATGATAATCCTACAAGGTACAGCACGGTGTTGGTATCGTCACGTGTCGCATACTCGTAATTATATCGGCTGGTCGAGAGTTTCAGACGCGTCGGACTCGAAGCTAACGTCGTGTGAAAAAAAAAAAAACCATCGTCCGCCGTGTCTGTCGGCCTATTATTATGTGCGAACGGTTTTTTCTAAAAATAAAACTGACAAAAACGTGGTGAAATTATGACATTATAACGTAATCCCCGGTGCAGCGTATCCGTTTTCTTTTTTAGTAATTACATTTTTATTTGACCTCAGGATATTATATTATGATCAAAAATATTAAAAAAGTGTTTAAATTTAATAACAATAAACAAGCCGATGTAACTTACTACGTTTTTACCCCTATTTATACTTTTTATAAAATATACGATTTGCGGATTAGTTTTCGTTTTCGTTCGTATTAGAGGTATACAAGTGTGTATAATATATATATATGTAATATTGTTCTTAAAATAATTATATTCTAGTGGAACTCCGCTGTTATTATATTTTTCTGCTTTTTTTCTTCGTTCTATTCTGCACCCAATCATAAGTTTTGATATTTCATTATTTTACCAGCACTTATTCAAGATCATTACATAATTCCAATATAACCAAGTTGCTACTAGTTGGCTTTTCACTGCTATTTTATTTTTTTTTATTTAGTTTAAGCTTTATTTTGCTTTTATATTATGATCAGCTAGCGAGTTACTCATCACAGCTTTTCCTACAAAATTTTAACAGGTATATAATAAAAAATAATAATTAATGAAAACAATTTTACTATAAAACTTCTCTATTAACTACATTTGATATATTTATTGTATTTCTATTTGATGCCAACACTACTAAACTTGTGGGTGTACTAACCCTGGAGCATGAACATAACATTTTCTATGTGAAAAAAAGATTAAAAATGTGAGCTATAGGCTCACGGCTTATAAGCGCTTATTTATCAATCTATGTAAATTAACAATTTACACGTAAAATTTTGTTGCTTTTTTTTGCCGATTTTAACCCCCTAAAATCAAAAATGTTAAAAGTCTTTTCTTAATGAATGGTGAAATTATAATATTAATCTACGCTTAAAATTTAAAATCAGTAGCTCTAATAGGTACGACTCTGCATTGATTACGAATTAGTGACCCAGGATAGTCTCGTTTATGCATACAGATTATGTACGAAATAATTAATAAAAAATGTTAAAAATTGTTGTTCAATAAAATGTTTTCGTCGCGTATTTATAACACTAATTCTGAATTAAAATGTATGTTAAACATATATATTCTATGCGTAAAATGTATCATTATCTATTGAATATTATATAAAATAATTAATATTTGTCTTATAATACATGTGCAACGTAAATATTTATTTAATGTTCGTTGTATGCACATAGTAAAAATTGTTTAGACGTAGAAATAAATAGTATTTTCAAATTTTTTCATCAATAAAAAGACAATTAGCTGATTATTGTAGTCATTATTGAGATATTTGGAGACGAAAATATAAAAATAATATTATTCAAATATGAACAATATCAAGGAACGATTGATAAATTGTTGTTTTGTTTATGTATTGAATTCCGTAATGAAGTTAAATGTTTAATTATTTTTAGATTTTTCAGACAATATCAGGAATATTTTTTTATACTGATAGGTATTAAATTGTTTTGCACGGATAACAAATATTAGAAAATTTGCTCCCCGACATGTTTCATTAATGTGCGTAATAAAATACAGATTAATACATTATGATAAATTAGTAACTCGATTTAAAAATGTCTTAAAACAAAAATGAATATAAAATTAAATATTTTGATGTAATGTAATAATTTTATGTTCAAAATCAAAGAATATAAACTAAAAAAAACTATAGAATGCACATTATATATTTATTTATTTATTTTTACACAAAAAACTATGCATTTGCATTTTATAATTCTCAGTTCACAGTCCTTTGTACGTTATGTACATAAAAAGAATAACATTATATCATAATGTTATTATAGAGTACAAACCACAACATTTTGGTAGTTTAGTTGAATTGAATTTCAATAAAATGTATTTTATAAATTTATTAACTTCATGCGAAAGAAAAAAAAATGAGAATCAAAATAATGATTGATCATTGTGTGTTTCGATATTATATTTAACAAGAGATCGACGACGACAATACTTCAATTTATGTCAAGACCCGCGCAAGTTTGTTACATAGACCATATATTATATTATACAGATTCTCTCATATATATACATGTTATTCGAGGATCTGAACTATTACAACGGTCCGAATAGTTTTTTTACGAATTTCGAAGATACTTTAGATACACTAAATCAATATGGATTATTTTGCTGGTACTTTTGAAAACTTTCTTATTTTATGTTGCAATTTTTATGAACTGCAAAGAATAGTGTACTCAAACAATATACAATATACGGATTGTTACTTTTTTTTTTCGTGTAATTTACTCATTTAAATATTTTACATAATAATTTTTATTAGGATTTATTTTTACTTTTTTCATTCCAATTTGATTTACTCAATTTTATTTTTCCAGATCGGATGTAGTATGGATTTTTTCAATTTGTATTTGTTTATGTGGAATAAGCGTATTAACAGAACTTTTTTTATCATAAATACATTAAAAACATATTATACAAAAAAAAATATGGCACAGATTTAATTATTGAACTATCCGAATAATTTAGCACACTCATAATATAATACATTTTTTGTTAACAATTCCATAGTTCTATACTATGTATTCGAAGTATTAATCGAAAAAACAATGTATTCAAAATTAATTATACTAGTAGATATAAACAACTTATAAATAATAGTTATAGACAGATTATAGAGTGATAGACTACTTTTAAAGAGAGAGGGAGAAGGAGAGAGAAGTCTAGTTTCATTATTATTAATGAGAGAAAAACGATCAATTTGAAGCCTTATAAAATAAAAGATAAATTCAACCTTATTTTTTCATTCAAATAATGAATTATACTTAAAAGCAATATTAAATAAATAATAAAAATAATAATTTTAATCATTAACATTAAAATGAACTATTGAAAAAAACCAAATTGATATTAAAAAAAAAAAAAATAAAAAAAAATAATAAATAAATAATAATAATAAAAATAATACAACACGTTATACAAATGAAAATTAATAATAACAATAATAACATGATAATGTAATAATACATAATACATTGATACTATTGATTCCTAAAATATTTATAGTTGAAGTTAAATATGCAATTTAATTATAAAATTATTTTCGGTCAATAAATAAATTTAAACATAACATATACCTATGTTCTATTGCACGTTTTATTCTGAAGAAACTTTCTGACAACATACCTAGTTGTAAATACAATTACACCATCTAAATAACTTGTAAATCCAATAGTTTTAATTTTTTTATAATTTATGATACATATTATAGTTGTTAACACATAGAGTATCTAAATTGCCTAAAATTTTTTTTTTTGTTTTTATATTATCTTACAAATTAAAATTAATATTGGTATATTATATTATATTAAATAATATAGTTGATATATGAATATTTTTAATTTTACGTGTACAATTAAACGTTTTTTTTTATTATTATTATTTTTTTTTTTAATCCATTTACTGTATGCAACTTATTTTAGGAACTGTAATTCTTATGACGAAATGGAAAAAAATTAGAAGAAGTGGTGTACTAATATTTTTTTATTCCACGGCACCATTAGTATCACAATGCCTCAACCATTAAATAGTTATATTTTTTGATATATATTTTTTGATTGGGTTGAGGTGAGGTAACAGCCGTCCATGTATTTATTTATATATGTTGATATAATTATCTGTATATTTAAAACATCAAAACATTAATAATATAAATTAAATTTTTTTAATCGTTAGAACTCACGACAATGAAACAAAAACAACAACAACAACAAAACACAAATACAATTAGTATAATTATAGTAACAAATTGTTAAATTGTCTAAACCATTCTAAGTCATTTAGTGCTGCCTAAAGATTAGCGCAGATCTCACGATAGTCGTCTTCTTTAAATAAAAATACACACATTTAATACTTGAATAAATTATATAAATCCAAGTCATCGCAACAAAATATAACAAAACTACTGAATCTTTTGGATGGCCATTGTCGTGTAGTTTTGGCACAAGATACTGTCGTAAATGTGGCGAAACACCAATCCGTCTTTTTTTCTTTCTCTTTAGTTTACCATGGTTAGTTATAAAACTGGACGTAATATTTTTTTTCTATTAAATAAAACAAATTTAATATCACTTCTACTAAAAACTTAAAAAACTAAAAAAAAATATTATTATCAAACAATAGTTAATACGATTATATTAATATCCGTATACCAATGTCCTCGAAAACCATAATTGTCATTTATGAACCTTAGTTAAATTTTGTCGTCACATTTTATTTCCTTTTTGAAAATAACAGCTATTTATATATACTGTGATATCATACTAATTATATATTGAGAAATAAGATATTTTATAGGCTTAGTGAATGTAAATATATTTTCTGATGCGTCTGTTATTTATTATTCAGTTGCAGTAAATACAGATAGTTGCACGGGCCAGGCATATAATTTATCAGCAACATGACATTTCGGTTTGTCGCTCATTGCAAATGTTATTTTAATGCGCACATACATCATATTATATTTTTAACATACTACTTTAATAAGCTACCCAGATGATTGAAATATTTCAAAATTTCATTTGATCATATTATTTTATTTGAATGGCTGCAGGCTTGCAGCTCTAAATAAAATCATTAACAATTTTCAATATTTTGTATACACAATATGGTATGATTATAGTGCATTAAAAATCTTATTGATCATAAATTTAAAAAAAACTTTCATTTTTATAGCTTTCCATTTATTCATATCGCACTAAAATATTCGATACAATATTATATAAATTTATACCTAGTTTATTGCTAACGATCAAAGCAATTAATTTAATAACACAATATTTAGCTATTAGTTTTATTACAATAAATCATTATTTCACTGACTCGTTTGATTAAATTATTCAAAAATAATCTATTATACATAAGGTGTATTCAGTTTTTTTTTAAATTTTATTTTAAGTTTTACTATTTGATTTAACCATGTAAATTGTCGTGTTGGCACTGATTTTTTTTTTACCTAATACCTCGTAAAAATCAATATAGTTTTGAATAAACTTACTTCTAAAACGTTAAAACTAGGTATTAATAAAAATTATAAATATAAAGTAAATAGGTGACTATATCTCTTAAATGTATTTATAAGTGTTGACTCGCTGTTATATATATATATGTATATATATATCTAGCAAATAGGGTTGACTAATGAATTCGTACGACAACTCAAATTTTTATTTCATTAATGATTATTATAAAATCCAAATGGGAATATGAAATACGGTTTCACACTGTCATCAATAGAAGTAAGGCGTGAGCAAAGTTTAAGTTTTCTACCAACATTCAGCGGAATACCAGAGAAATGTTAGCGACTTGCCTCTGGCCATGGTTATATATCATATGATCATATTTTGTTGAATCAGACTGTAGTTTCGGGGTATTCATTCTATTTCTGAAATTTACTAAAATTAAAGAACTTTCATTTAACACGTTCATGTTGCTACAATGGTACGCTTATTTTCCGATGACCGTGGTTCCTAAATGATAGAACCATATTAAATAACAGAAATCAATATGATATGATATAAATCAACAGTTTTATGACATCAACAGTTATCCTTTAAATGATTCTCATCATTTGATAGAAATATTTGTAGAATAAACCACATTATTATATTATAATGAAATTATCTGCTCGCGCATATGAGGAAAAAAAGGATATAAGGGAAATAGAATCGAAATCCCGTTAAACTTGCTAGTAAAATATAGCTACATAAATATAGTAAGGTGAAACAGTTATTAACCTTTAGTGAAATTAATAAATTTCTTTTTTATATTATAATAATTAAACGTTGAGGACACATTTTTCATTTCATCCAACAAATAATTTTTAAAACAGTCACAATAGTTATGGGTGTAATGTAATGATAAGAACAAAAGTGATTCATATTTTCAAAAGCAGTATTGCTATAACTATGTAATATAACATCTATTCCATACTCGTAAATACCTACTGCTTAATACGCCAATATGTAATTACTAAATATGGGGTTACACGTGACAGATGAATAGTGAGATCTTAAGTATGTGTATTATGTTACAGGGCCACACTATAAAAATAGTCATAAAATATATACACCAATTGAGTTTTAAATTTAAGTTTAATAAGATACTCATTGATTTGAGAGTAAGAAAAAAAAAATATTATTCATAACAAAAAAAAACAATCGTTCGACAAGTTGGAAAGTTGTCTTTATAATTCTATAATTCATTTTTAATAATTAAGTAGAATAAACTGAATAGAAAGTACGACGAAAATCTATTTAACAGATTTTTTTTTCATTTTAAATAAATAATATTAATGTAAGACCAATAAAAAAAAAAAAAAAAACGGTTAGTGATAAGTGATAACTGATAGGGAATAACGAGAATAAGATCAAGTTCATGAATAATCAATTTTTAGAATTCAGTTCTGCAAATATAAAGATATGCTTTCATCCATTAAATAAAATATTGGAAATATTATTAAATTTAAAATTGTAAGTTAAAAAGAAAAGTACACTTAATGTTATATGTTTAGATTTGAATTATATGTACTTGTAATTTTTTCGACGTGTAATAATAGTCTTTAGATTTCTTCTCGAAATATGAAAAATAGGTTTCTATGAGTTTGCTTTGGAAAAAAACTCGTACATTTGAAATACGTTAATAAATTAAATAAACGAGAGACTTCCGGAAAACGATTATATAAGTGGATATAACAAGCATGGGAATTTTCACCAAATACACTGACCAACGTACATTTATAAAATGTAAAAAAATTATTTTAGTGCAAAACTAAAAGGTTTATATTTCGTTTCTATAACGTTCCAAGCGAAACAAGAATTAAATGTATCTATTGAACACAATATTGCTAAAACCATCGTGCAACAAGTATAATTGAAAACATTATCGGTACATACTACCTACTATACTATAATATGTCCATATTATAAATAAAAATATCTCCGAAATGAATCTTGAATGAATGTTTTATTTATAGATAACGGATACATAATAACTCTCTGATTAAAAATTGACGCTAGTCACTATACTATTTTGAAAATAAAAAAATGTTATCTATTTAAAGGGATTCGTTTACACTTCCAGCACATGTGCACTGACGAGTGTACTATATTGATGCAATCATTTGAGAACAAAAGATTGATTTTTCCTCAAAATATAAAACGAGTTATCAGCTAAGCCCCATATTCTCCTTCAAGCCAAACTAGGTTGACTCGACGTATGTTTACAAACCGTAATTCGTTTGAACTTCGTATCTTGAAGTTTCGTATATCGTATTTCGGTTCATTTCCAACGGGCATAAAAGAAAAAAAAGAAAACACATAAAATAATAATAATAATAATAATAATAATAATATCGTCCAATCGCTTAACACTCGATGAAAGCTGCGCAAAGAGGAAGTAATAATGGACTGAGACTTCGATCGATTGGAAGCATAATAATTATATAATAGCAATAATAGTATATAACTATTGTAACGGTCCCACATGCTGATAATTGTGGATGAAATAGAATTAGCGTAGTTGAAAAAAAAATTGAACTCAATGAACTTAATTCATAAACGATGATCAACCAAATATTCTTTATTTGTCTGAATTACCACATTTAAATCTCGTGAACCATGATCAAATATCATAGAGCTGCGTTAACTAGTAAATGTTAGTACTTCGTTGTTGTATCTACGTGTAGTACTTAATACATTTTACAGTACCTATATATGCTGTACTTTTTTCTCTATTATTATTTATTATCGAAAATTACGCACCGTCGTAATAATATCAACGAGTACAAGCCTTTTACATTGCTTTCTGTTACTTATTGTACATTATACCTTTGTTATAATAATATTATGTGGTTGAAAAGTGCACACGTACTATTTTCAAACGGCCGGGTGTAACTACTAATATTAGACGCATGAAAGAAAACGTTTCAACCGTGCGTAGCTTAGCTTTTGGTTCACGCGTTCGTTTAAACCGAATCGTAAGTATAAGCATGAACCCGAGTCTACAGCCGTTTAAAACAGACGGACCCAAAACGCTTTTTTTTATCGATACATTATGACACTTCGCGTACGCACTTCCGGATTTCAGCACATCATCCTGTTTCGGGTGCTGGAAAAACCAATAAAAAAAAAAACTCGAACTCAAACCCAACCCCGTGACCTCCCCCCCTGCGAGGCGCGCAGGTCTCCGCCACGAGCAGCCCAGCGATCTGCACTCGAATTCCGTCGTGAAACGAATAATGTCAGAACGATTGTACTGCAATGTTGATATGTATCGGTTTCGGAGGGCGTCGCGTGTAAACACGACGACCAAAACGCACGCACGCTTTACCGCCGTCGCGCGACCATTGTGTCGTTTGTTGCACGCACATGCCCTGCGATCACATCGTCCGTCGGCAGCGAGCGTTGTACGCCGCGTTTGTCACATTACTATTATTATTACAGTAGTCACTCGATAATTCGAAATTCAGGGGACTAAGTTAAAAATTCGATTTATAGAGGTTTTCGATTTACCGAGTGTTTGAATAATTAAGGGAAAATAATTAATTCGAATTAAAGAGAGGTGAAAAATTATTGTATGTATGTACATATTACATTTATTTTGACATCTATTTATTATACAAAATATACATACATACATATTATTATATTTTATAATTATTAATTGATATTTATTTATTTTATTATTATATTTTACATATTAAAGAAATCTGTTTTTTTTTTTTTTTTTTGTGATAAATTGCAGGCCAGTGGCCACAATTCGGTTTATAGCGTTGTCTAATTTATTGATAACATTGAAAATTGTATCGCATCTTTTTTCGTTCATTTCAGATTACTCAAAAAATTGACGAAATCCTGACAAAAGTTTAGATTAGGTAGGTAAGGTACGATAACGTTAACGTTTATCAACTACGATAATATTAAACCACCGACGTTATAACTTATAAGTTTCATTACGATTATGTGAAATAGATTGTACGTTATCTTCATATGTATGTACATTGTACATGCATATGAACTTACATATAATCGCGTTTAAGGAAATTCGAATTATAGAGGTTTACGGAATAAAAATTCAAATTGTAGAGCGTGTCCCACCGTCAGACATTTCGAATTATCGAGGGGACCGGAATACATGAACTTTCTTCTAACTATAGAGGTTTTCTCAGGGGACTTAGCGTTTAGTTCGATTTATGGAGTTTTTCGAATTATCGAGGTTCGAATTAACGAGTGACGACTGTATTATATCGTTATCGTACAGTCGTCGTCGTCGTCGTCGTCGTCTACCCGAGACTGGTCCCCGGCGGCGTTCGATGTCGACCAGTGAGCTTAGAGACCGGTCTATAAATAGCCTACAGCAGCGCGCGGCGTCGGTGGCGTCGCCGCGCGAGCGAGGCGGGAGGGCGGGGGAGCGACGTTTCCGTCGGGGTCCGAGTCGCCGACGGCAGCAGACGGGCGCGCGCGCGCTCGCGGCGACAAAACGCAAACGTAACCGTACGCGGACAGCCAGAGTCGGCGCGCGCGCCCCCAACTGACGAACCGTGTACGTGACGCGTTTCAGTGGCGTGCGTGGCGTCAGTGCGGTGTGCGCAGTGCGTGTCATCGTAAAGAGTATCGTGTGCGTGCGTGCGGACGATGGACCGCGCGTAGCCGCGACCGCAGCGGTCGCCGTCGTCGACCGGACCGCCCGGTGGTGACCGCGACCGCGGTCGGGCGACGCCGGCATGGAACGGAAACGGAGCGGCCGGCGGTACTACAACAAGCGGAAGAAGACGTGGACGCAACAGTGCAAGGACTACCTGCGGCAGTTCATAGCGTTCCTGTTCAGCAACATCGGCATCATTTGCCTGGTGGTCGGTTACACGATCGCCGGCGCGTTCATGTTCATCATCATCGAGGGCGCGCCGGGCAACGCGATAGCGGTCATCGACCGGGTGGGCGCGAACCGCAGCGGCACGGCCGACCGGATCTGGGACATGGTGTGCTGCAACGCGTACTGCGAAGACGAGTGGAAGCAAGAAGTGCAGGTACACCTCCGGTCCTTCCAGAGCCACGTCATCGAGGCCGTCCGCAACTTCAGCTATGAGGGCCCCAACAAGCAAATGACCCGATGGTCGTTTTCCGGGTCGTTCCTCTATTCGCTGTCCGTCATCACTACCATAGGTGAGTGATGGGTGACCACATGCATATATATATATATATATATATATATTAGCTTCCAGACGAGTGTACACCCTAACCCCCTCGAATTGTGGACCCACTGGCTTGTGGAATTGGTCGGGGCAGGGATTTTATGGGGAGATTTTCGCGTAAAGAGTCAAAAGTCTCAATGATTGAGATTGTTGAGTAGACATCTACTGATTTAACCGAGTGAGATTATATCATACTTATTAAATGTCTATGATAAATTACCTGATGGTTAACAGAAATAAAAGCTATTGTTATAGGTAACTATTGAAATTAAAAATATCTAGTTTATATCCGGTTTAATCGAATCTGTATGAACTTTCTCCAGTATTCGAATCTCATGAACAGTCCATAATATTATCAGACCTTTGTGCAAAATATTCTTTATATCTACAGATAATGATAATGCTATTTATCAATAACTTATGATTTAATCTTTTTTTTTAATATTTGTTTGACTAATTTCGTATGTATTAGTACTAATCTATCAACATGTATATTTATAATATTAAAATATATTTATGGATTTATAGTTGATTTTGTTAAAAAAACAAAATACAGCTCAGATGGTATTTGTTTTACTGATTTTATGAATATTTTATACAAAATAAATTACAGACTTTAAAATGTTTTCTTTCAAACTATACACCTTGTGTGGTCCATGTAAACCCGTCTAACTATGGTATTATCTAAAGGGTTGTCGGCTTGTGGTATCGGAAAACGTATAAACCAGATAAATGTTGTGGTTCAATCAAGATTCGTGAGACATTAATCTAATACACGACGTCTTGACATCCTTTTGAGGACAATAAGTCAATATTTACTGTCTATGTCATTCTTATGAGTAATATTTTGAATTCCTGCTCTAAGTAACTATTCTCAAAGTGTTAGGTCTATCTATCCTAATATTCTATTTTGGCGATCTCTAATGAAACATTGCTAAAAACAAATTATCTTTACTTTTATTTATTTTTATTTTTGCGTTAATATATGTCATTTTAATTTTTAATTTTACCACAACGTTTTCGAAATCAATTAAGTTTTAAATTGTTTTAGCAGACATGCAATTCCTTTTATAAATTTGTACACATACAGACATACAAAATTAGTTTTTAATCGTTTTATTTGTATAATTTCGTATTTTATATATTTTTTGTTATTAAACCTACCTCATCTTTTTTGTTTTTAAAGACGAAGTATTTTTATTCATAGTAGTTTAATACCTAAAGCTATGGCAGTCATTAATTTTAACATAAAGAAATTTTTACTACTAAAGTTTTTAACGACGGAAATAAGTAATTATTTTTTAGCACAAAATGGTAAATAATATATAGATATAACATTATTGATTTAACAACCATTGCGTAAGTCCGTGAATCAATTATTATAACAATACAACACACAGAAAAATAATTATACATAATATATAAATATCAAAATGTAAAGCTAAAAATATAAGTGATTGCTTCAAAATCGGTTGATGTTTTATAAAGTTTTTTTTACTCAGAAGATTTCAAGGCCTAAGAATAAACCACGTTTGTTTCAACAAGTGATTTTTAAATCATTATTATGAAAATATACAGAGAAATTTCATAACTTTTACATGACATGTATTCCATTTCCAACAAAATGTACTTTGAAATAATAATTATATATTTTTTACTACCCCATAATAATGTTAAGTGTTTTTCGTAAAATGCACTTTTGAGCTGAATACTGTCATTCATTCATGCAAAATCTAGAAAAATGTGTTTATACTTTATAGTGCTTGATTTTTTTTCAATAAAACTCTGAATCAATTCAAAATATATATAACCTTACCTATTAATAATTTTCCGTCATAATAAATTACGATCATGGATTCACACCACAAAAATTAAAACTTCGTATTGTCACATCAAAATGTGTATTATAAATTATAATACTATTACTACAATTACCAAATTGCAATACTCTGTTTTTATAAAAACTTTCGGACATTACAAGTATTATTATGGTATACTATGACCACCAACAAACCTGTATGTAGGAGAATTATATTATGTGTAATCAAATATTTTTAAGTCCATTTTCAGTTAATATGTTCTTTAATTTTTTATATAGGTATTTTAATTATTTCTTTTTTATGCCTTTTATTTTTTTACGACTTTCAAGTACCAATACAGTGCATACACTTATAGATTTGTTATAATTTATGTAATAGTATTTTATCGAATACGATCACTAGTTAAAAATCGATAACTTTAACTGATGTATTTTTATACATATAAAAATAAATATTATTATTCTTATTCTTATTATTATTGTTGCATTGTTTGGCTGTGAATACAACTGAAAAACTCATGTATAATATAATAATAGTTGAAAAAAAAATGATTTATTTCAATTTATTATTAAAGCTCTAAGTATGTGGTTGTCATGTGTTCTTACAATATATAAATATTATGTTTTTCTATACTGTAGTTCTGGACAAAATACTTTTTTTGTGTATCTATTATGCATCTATCCTTGCTGGCGATAAGTCTTTGCGTATGCATATAGACACAACAAATTCCTCCAATTTATTAAACAATAATATTGAATAAGAAATTTTATAATTTGTATTAATATTTAATATTGATGCTTATGATATTATGTGGTATTATTGGTTTATTATGATATTAGTTTTTTTTTTTTTTATTTAAACTTACAAATAATAATCTAAAATTAACAGTACCTATTTAGTTATTTCAAGAAGAGCTATAGGTACCGAAATCTATTATAAGCACAATAATATAATATGACTTCAGTTAAAAAATAGAGAACACATGATCAAATGGCATTACATAAAAAATATTATGTTCAATTTAGTGACAAATTAAACTTATTAAGCTTAATATAAAATTTAATTAAATATAGGTACTTAGGTTTAAAAAAAAAAAAAAATTAAAAATTAGGTACCTCTATATACAAGAAAATACAGACATTTAGAAATTAGCACTCATTTATTTTTATATATTACTTAGCTTTTAATTTAATAACAATATTATTATTGTTATTATTATTATTATTACTATAAACTGTACGTGTCATTACACAATGGTGGCACAGCTATAATAGCGAATAGCAATTCGATGCGTGTAATAATATCAATCATTATTATAATTTAATATTTTTGTGTGTTTTTCGCTCATTGACTGCGGAAGACGTTTTCTTTAGAGAATATGATTAATAATGGTATAGGTTATAAACATTAGTAATGTTATAAATGTTATAATGATAATGCGTTGTTACTTACGGCTATCGGATTCGTCATATTTATGTATCCTAGAGTCAAACCAAATATTTACAGTTCTTAAATACCTACAATTATATTCCATAAAAAAATTAAAAAATTTTTTTTTTACAATTTTTATTTTGTATATTTACTAATTTTACTGTGTTTTTGGCATTCAACAATTTGAAATTTTTAATTACCTATTAAATCATTAAGAATTTGATTTTTAGTGCTATAACTTTCGAGTCTTGATTAAAATAACTAATATTATGATATTAATAATATTAAAAACAATTGATAATATACAGCTGGTCGTTATCGTCACCGATTATCATTGTACCACTGAACAATATTGTATCGAGTTATTATAGTCTCCTCATCCAAGACTACCATTACCTTTAAACTACGAGTAATGAGTATGTTATAAATAACCAAAAACACTTGTTCAGTATGTCATACGGAATCAATGTTAATTTCATGGATTTTATATGAAGGCCATTTTTTATTATAATATTACAATAATATTATATATTGTGCATTTCGAAGTCTTCACAGCTTCTCCAATGAATGGCGGTGTAGCGAAAATAAATGGTCTTATTTTAATGTTATGACGTACTATTATATTAATTGTAGGTTATTCACCCAATCCCACTGTTGATATGACTAAATTTCGTCATTATCAGTAAAATTATGCTCATGTTTAGTGTATTATAGAAAATATTGTTATATGTACCTATTAATAATTATTCTGTTATAACTAACATATTATACGCAATATACTACATTGATATGTTTGGAATTCACAAAATTTAAAATTTACCTGTTACTTTTTCATATAGATATAGTGGAAATTTAACTATAATATCCTAAAAGCCTCATATCACTTTGAGAATCTCCATGAAAAATCAATGTGATGTTTAAAACTATTTTAAGAAATGTTTTAAAAGTATCATATATTTTTATAATATGTAATTGTTAAAATTTTAAAAATTAATAAAATTAATCTTAATTTCAAAAACGTTTTAAGAAGTACATAATTGATAACTTATCCAAACAAAGTTAAGTTAATTAATAAGAACAATTTAATGAAAATCGGTGAAAAAAATAATTAATAAACAAAATAGGTTTTAAGCACAGAGTTTTGCATTAGTTAATGTTGTCCATTTTCTAAAATGTATTCACAATATGGTTGCAAAAAATAGTTTAGGTGCTCATTAAAATGCTCAAAGTAAATATTTATCTTTCCCAAATTATTACAATCAAATATAAAACTTACAAATAATTGTAGATGTTTCTAAAAAAAAATGTCTTTATTATAAACTTCTCTCGATTTTGAATATTTATATGATCAAATCATGGTAACATAAATTTTGTTTCTTCCTGTATAATAGATAATATATATAAAAAACGTGCGTGCAGTTCGTTTATATTCTTCGCGTAATATACTATATTATTATTATTATTATTATAAAATGTGCTTTGCCCGAACGTTGCGACTTACGATAGATGCTATCTGAGTAATCTTACTACCCGCCGCGAAATTGATTGGGTTCAATTTTGTCGAACTACGGAGTTATTCATTTTTTATCCTCCGGAATAACTTGTCATGTGAACCTTAAGCTGCACGCATGCATGATATCCACGAAAGTACATGAATTATATATGGTCTACAATACAACGTATTTTATTAAGATCTCATGAGAAAAAATTTAATACATTTCCCATGTGACTATGATTTACATAAAATCGTTGTGAGTCGATTCGTAGATGATTAAACATAATTGTCCACTCAAACTTTAATGTATAATATGTTTTACTTAATCATTTAAGTAGTGACAATAGTACTTAATATGATAATCGTTATTATAACACAGTAAACACAATATAAATTAGTTTAAATAAATTAATGACCATATAAAAAAAAAAAAAAAAAAATGACTAAACAATTACGTAACACCAATTTAAGATAATATTATATAACCTATTATGATTTTTTCTATTTAGTAAGAATTTTCAAACAAATAGCTATTATATTTTTATTTTTTTACTATAGACAATTCTAGGTTATAAATAATTTTTTCACCGCAATTTTGATATTTTTTATTCTCTGCAGAGTATCCAATTACATATTAATTTTATTTTTCTTCCCATCCCTCTGGAAAAAAAAAAAAAACTGCTAAATATCGTCTCTGATATGCACATTGAACCATACATATTTTACAATATTGATCAATATTACATTTGATAGCATACTGCACATAACTTCAGCCAAAGACATTACCAAGACGGTACCTACGCCACTGTTTGAGGCTCGTGCATCTGTTTGTTCGAAAACGACGGTAACCGACCGTCGTATATAATATATCATGTATACACAGCACACTACACACGGGGAACGGGCCTCCGGAAAAACGTCGGTGCCAAATTATCCCAAACCATAATTAGCGTCAAGCGAACCGCCACACGCATCTCGGTCATCCGTGAATGTTTTACATAGACCGTGTTATAACGTTACAATATAGTCTACTTTAGAGCACTTTTAATAACTCTGGCTCCGACGGCATCCCACGTACGTGATTGCATACCAATATAATATTGTGTGTGCAGCGTGACATTTTGTACATAAACACCTAAATCAGGTACCCGAGTCATATTATAATACGCATTATGATCGTGTAATCGATCTCGATCGGATAAACCGACAGAAGATTTATTACTATATTCCCCGAGGATGTAATAAAAAGTATTTTAACATTTTCAGCCAAAAACAAAATAAAAATAAAAATAAACGCAAGTACACGCACGCAATAGGTACACGACACACTTTATAATATTATATTTACGACGATGAACGTATTACTGTAGGTACATGGCAAGTAAATATTTTAAGCACGTACCTATATATTATATTACGCAGTTGCTCAACTATTATATATCAATCCAACCGTGTTACAGCTGTATTAGCACCAGAGTATACTGTATGGATTTATGGATAGGACGCTAATGGACTACTTCATTTTATTTAAAACAAAATAAAACTTTATTTGTCGTCAAAACTATGATGGAGTATGCGCTGACATATACGGTGATGAAATATAGAGAACCACGTCAGTTATCATTATTATTATTATTATTATTATTTTAGTATACCGTCCGCAACGCGATACAATTGACATGGCGTGCCAAATTTGAAAGTACCTATATAAAAGTTGTCTCGCGACCAAGTAATGATGTTATACAAAATATGAAACAAAATATTATTACAACGCTGGAGCCCGCATTTGATTTTCAAACTGTTATTATTACTGTTAATACTTTTAAATTGATAATGTACATAATAGGTATTGTACTTTAAGTCTTTCAGTGATAATTTTGTAAACTTTTAAACACTTTATCTATATCATCGTATAATTTTCTGCTTTTAAAGATTAATAACTAACTGCATATTATTTTATGGACAGAGTATATGGAAGATAATCACTTAAGCGATTTATATTATTCCACAATCGCATCAAAATGTTAATACAATACATTGAATATTCATTTGAAGATAAATAACTATCATAAAACGAACATGTTACATTTTTTTTAGGACTAGATAAAAAAATCATGTTTTATTTACATTATTGAAATCAGTAAAAAACCGAAAAAAGATAATAATATAATAATTAAGTTTAAATTTAAAATAATTTAAAACGTACACAATTCCCAGACAGCAGTAGTTCTTGTCGTTTCTTGAACCTTATATTATAAATTATAATCATGATATTATACATTAACATGAAAGTTTTATCATGGTGTATATATTATACGCGTAATGATATACTCAAGTATTATGCTTATATTCTAATTTAAGTATATTTTTCTATTTACGAGAAAAAGTATTATCATAAATATATTGAATGCCGTTTGACGTTTCGTTTGCCTATTAAGAGAAAAAGAATCTCTTTTGACGATGATAAATTTGGGTTTTATTTTTATAACAACGTTTGTGATATTTCTGAACTCTGTTTGAAATAAATGAAAAATGTTTGCTTCATTTTCAAAATAATTGGTCAGCTCTTTTTAAACAATGGATTGCCTGTAAAAATTGAATCATCTATAGCGTTATTTTAATCGATATAACTGCTAATAAGAATAACACTACCATTATATAATGTACTCAAGATAAGGATAAGAAAGAGAATAATATCAATTGACTTATAGAATCAAATTTTGAACCATTTCTTCATTTTTATAATCTAAATTACTCATGACTATTATTTATTTTATATAGTAAACTAATTTCAACAAGCTAACTTGAAACACTTATCAATTAAATAGTAAGTTAAAGACCATATTTTCATATTTTTATTTTCTGAAGAGAAACAAACTTTTGTTTTTGTTTTTTTTTTTTTAACATTTAGTGATTATTTGTTATGAACGTAATTGTAAAAGTAGTTTTATAACAATATATTTTATGGGTCGAGAATTTAATTCATACAAACCATAATAGTAATATAAGAAATAAAAACATCGATATTACCATACTATTTAAGATAGAAATGAGTATTACTACATCATACAGTTATCTTTTCCAATAATTTCTATAAAAACGAAAAAAAAAAATATAGAAAAACTAAGTTTAATGATTCAATAATTCTATTATTTATTGGACAATCGATTATGTGAATAAATTATTGAAATAAAATTGTTATAAAAGAACTATTCGTACATAGTAAATTTAAATCAATAATCTCTTATTGACTTATATTAGAAGTATTAAAGAAAAAGTAAAAAGTTAATTAATTTTATACCATAATAAAAATAAATAATATTATTTATGTTCATACCCAGTACTATACACTGATAATATTGTTTTTGTAATGTTTATGTATTGAAAAATACACGTAAATAAATAAATAAGTATTAATATTGCGTATTTTTATTTATCATAATTTTATATTGTCCAAATAATTTAATAATATCTAATTAATGATAACGAAATTTATTGTTTTATTATCAAAATAAATAATGTAATATGATTTATGAAAGTATATGTGAATAACATAATGCAGAATAAAATATAAACATAATTTGTGAATTAATTCAAATTTAGATTTTTAAATTTTCAATTAAATATAATATATTATGTTTTAAAATATACACATAATATTTTATGCTATTTAAGGTGAGATCTTCATGAAAAAAACTTCTAGTTTACTGAATTTTTTGTCAATAAATGATTTTTCGAATAATTTTTTGTATAAATCAAAGTTTAAAATATATAGTAGTTTTGTTAATTAATAAACTATATTGTGTACATTAAGGATATATTTCAATTATAATAGGTTTGAAGATAATATTGAGGCTTTGATGATTTGAAAATTTTAGTAATATTATTTATTTAGTATATGAATGTAATATTTTTATTTTATAATTTTTAAAATTTGTAATAATTAAGTATAATAAATACTTAATAAAACATTATTTACGTAATATTATGTTGTATTATTTGTACAAACAAATTTTAAATAAAGATTAATATAATACTCAATACATAAAATATAATATCTGAGAAACTAGTTGTTCAAATTAATGTAAAATCAATATTTTCGCAATAATCATTCGGTTAAAAATTTACAAAAAAAAGTATCAATAATGATTGAAAATTGAATGTTGTATCGTTACAGGAAACTTCTTTTATTATTTTAAATAAATGAATAAAATATTGATGTCTTTTTAAAATACTAAATACTAAATACTAAATACTATAGGTTTATTAAAAATAACAAAAATATTAACTTGAATAAATGCATTATTAAAGAAAAAAGGTTGGCAAGTGGGTACCGCTTTACTGTACATTGGGTGTCAAATGGGTCACTTTTATGAGTGTATTCAATTTGAATTCAATGATAGTATTATATAGTTTTATGTAAAAAATGACTCTGACTAAATAATGTTTGACAAACTATATTGCAAACTATTTTTCATGGTATGTTTATTTTATATACGTAGCTATTAAAGTAATTTATTTTACTTTCAATATTATGGAAAATTTAAATATGTTTTTCTGAAAATATTGTATTTATTAAATTATTAGTATTCAATTAATAATAATACAATAAATTTTTATCATATTATATAAATTAATATGACTTAAAATGTAATGACACATTTCTGTAAATATCACAAAACTATAAAGTTATAAAAATAGTATGAATAGAAAATAATATTTTAAAATAAATCTAAAATGTTGTTGCGTGTAGTAAAATTCATAATAACCTATACAATACGTATATGTGTTCAGATTCCATCAATATGTTTTTGTATTATAACAAACTAATATTTATTGCTTAAATTTATCTGTTTACTCCCTATTTATTGCTAAATAAGTTATTTAAGTTAAAATATTTATGAAAATAATTATTTTAATATATTTTTTTTGAATTTTATGGAACCAATATGAAATACTTATAAGAAATCTTTTAATACATTTTCAAAATTTAGATAAAAAGTGAACAGTTTTCTTGCATTTTTAACTACAAAATAGTTTGCAATAATTTATCAACTACAACAACAAAATATTTTTTTTTAAACTGAATTTCGGTAAAAACTCCAGTTTTTCCTAACATTTTTTTCTCGATCATAAAATAAGTTTTAAGAATTTTTAATCTTTAGTTCTTTAAAAATATATAGTAGATTTAATTTTCTATCTAGAATCACTCTAAAAATTATAATATTGGAATCAAAAATTAAAAGCATTTTAACGACTACTTTCGTGTACACACACAAAAAAAAAAATTTTTTTTGTAATCAATAAATTCTTGCTCTGCTAAAAATTTAAAACACAATGGTATTCCTACTGCTACTGAATTATTCTCTGTACTTTAATATAATAAACTAAAACTAATGAATTCACACAAGACTTGAATATAATTTGTTTCTTTTTGATAACTCTTTATTGTATACTTTATAATATCTCAAAGTTATAAATAGTTGTATGAGAAAATCATCTTAAAAGATTTTCCAAAAGTCTTACGTTTACCAAAATGGTAAATCGGTAATAACTCCATCGTGTTCCGTCACTTTTAATTTTCATCACCCAAACTTGTAGGATCCTATACATTATAATAATAGTAATATTACATTTTTGTCTTATATAAAAATAATATACAGTTAGAGTCATCCATGTGGCGTTTACTTTTGGAATCAGTGAATTGAACTTAATATAAATTGGCACAGCATGATTAGGAATTTATAACTATTCGGAATTTTATACCCACAACACATTTAGGTACTCTTATCTGTAAGATTAATCTTGTTGAAACATCAAAATGAAAGGAGTTATTGTATAAAGTATTTATAAAAGCCATATTTAAATATTTAATTTATAATAGGTACTGTTACACTTTTAATAATATATATTATTAATATAAAAGAAATATTTTATCTAAACTTGCTAATATATTTGATAGTCTAATTTGTGTATTATTTATAATAGCTGTCCTTATTTATTATATTAAAAATACAATTGCCATATAATAAACTAATATAATATAGGTTACTTAAAAAAAAATACACAAATTTAATGAATATTTATTTTTGTTTATTATGGCAAAATATATTACGGAACCAGAAAGAATAATGCCCAATTGTGTTTTATCTATAAATCGGATGATCCATTTAACGTAACATATTTATCTAAAAAAAAAAAAAACATATATTTTTTTACTAAATTTATTTATATTTTTTTAATGACTACTACATATATTTGAAAATTTTCTTTATTCTAAACTTTGATTCATGAGAGGAGATACTTGTTTTGCGCATGTAGACCGACCTCAACGTAACCGGTATGTGCGATTTTGGATGTATTTTGGTCGCTGAATAGATGTGTGGATTGAAGTATAGATCAGAAAATTTTTGAAATACTTTAATACATAAAAATTAAATTTCGGACGAGTAGCTTATGACTTATTAGTGCTTAACATTTAAAGAATGAGCGGAGTGGAGTGGTGCTCCTAGAAGTGAACGCTTGCACACTACAACTTCCTCTCATCAATATTTTTAATTATTATATTAATAAACTAACTAGGTATCTGAAGTTTGATTTTTATAGTTAAAGATTTTCTGTTTCAAAAAATGAAATAAAAATATTGTCATCCAAGAATAATAACTTAAAAACATAATTTTATTTTATGATCATTTGTGGTAAAGTAAAAAAAAAAAAACGTTTTTGGAAACATAAGTGTTTAAAAAAAAAAAAAAAAAAAAGAAGTGTTGCGTTAAATGAATTTTTTCACACACATGTTGTCTTTTAAACACCCCAAAGCACCTTACCACTGTAGGGTTACACTGAAAATGGCATGTGAGTTATGTTAATATTATAAAATATTTGCAGAGCTGTATAGTATATAATAATTATGCTACCTATCCCTCATCAAATTAAACATTACCTATACCAAAACCTCCATTACCTGCAGCACGTGCATAAGCTGTAGCTATGACTTAGGGTCGAAAACGTGCGAAACGTCTAGCAACGGGTATATTAAATATCATGGAATTATGGCATTATACATAATTGTTTTATTATCATATAATATTATGTAATACATTAGATTATCATCATTTCCATGTGCGTTAACTGTGATTTTAGAAGTCGTCTCTTGTGGCTTGCCATAGCAGCGGTATAGCATAATAATAAGTATAGCTCTTATAATATAATATGCTAACCATACGGTGTGCATGTTCGTGTCTTGGATGTTTAAAAGCATATTATACATAACGTTGCGTTCGTAAACACATTGGCCGAGTAAATAATTGTCCCCGTTTAGCGGAAAACATTTTAATATCATCGTCTCCTCCATCGCGCGCGTATCATTGATACGTGAATTATAGTAATAAAACGTTTAAATATAAATTTCTACTGCGCTTTACTTTGCAGATTGTTCGTACTAGTTCATATTATATTATAGATATATACCAACTTGTGTTATCATTAGCTATTCTTCCCAAACCTAAATATTAAAAAAAAAAAAAAAAAAAAAAAAAATGGTAAATAAAAGTAATAGTAGGTATACAATAGTATACTATTATAATATGGTGTTTGTTTTTTTCACAGTGATAATTACACCATATTTGAGGAGGTATTTCTCACTTAAAAATCAGAATTTTATAATATAAACATATACAGAGATATTAAAAAAAATTTAATCATATATTTTTATCTCACAAAAAAATATTCACAGAATACAAATTATTACACTGACTTATTGAGTATTTTTTTTTTTTTTTTTTTTTAACAATTTGATATCAAATAGATATGACATAGTTATTTTATATATCTATTAGTCAATCAATTTTTAACATGGTGTGATTATCATGATGAAAAGTGCAAATCCTAAATCTACAGTAGAGTAATAAATAAAGAATACTTATCTTGAATCACGTTTCAAAAAAAAAAAAAAAAATTATAAAAAAATATAAAAATATTAGTGAGAAAAAAGAATCGAAAAAAAAAACAACAACAATAAATAACTAGACATAAGTATAAAAGTATAATAAATAGCTACCATGCATTCATAAATAGGAAGTAGGTAAAACCGATTTGTGTTATACTTAATTCGTTGACTTATATTTCACGACAACACTATATAGGTAATTGTTTCGTGAAATATAAATTATGGGAACCGAGTCTATTAAATGCGGTTGACAATTCTAATTTTGTTCTCTAGAATTTTAAAAGTAAACATTTAATGTTGCCATAAAATATGTGAAAAGTTTTATACGGTTTTATTTCGTCTTTAAATCGTATATTAATTGCACTAAAATACTGCAGTTGTGTATTTTAGCGCTGCGTGGTTTCAAGATTAATAGGCAATAATAATAATAATTTTAATAATAATAATATTATAATGTTTGTTGTCCGATAAAAGTCGTCTGACTCGTTAAATGTATTTTTAATACTGATTTTTTTTTAGTTTAGTAAATAAATGAAAAAAAAAACATAAAACATTATAAAATGCATTTGACATTCAGCGAAAATATTATGCTCGAGTAAAAATACTTTTAAAACACATAACTCTCGGTACCATTTAATAATGTTTAAATTACCGACGGATCCGTTGCATGCACACAGTATACAATATTATAATAATATATATGTATAGCGTTTCCATTTTGTAGAAGCTACTGACGTTATACGATCGTGTCTGTAGAGTTTTTACTCTCTCTCTCTCTCACCCTCTCTCTCTTTCTCTTTCTCTCTGTATGCTCTTATTCTCTCTAGTACATCGTATCTTTCCTTCACAACTGTCTCTCATCTCCGGCCTGTACAACCAGTGCTTAGCGCTCGGTTTATTTTCGTATTTAAATCAGCATCAATGGGGCTACATAGCTACATGAAACCATGCGCGCAGTGAAATATATTATTATGTGCATGTGTGATTGCACGCGCGCGCCCGCGATTTCATGTCATAAACGCCACGCAGTCCACTGGTAATGCTCCGAAACGAGCTAGTATTTTCGTTGGATTCTTAGTGTGCACGACGTGCTTGGGAATGATAAATCGGCCGTTGCTTATTATTATTATTACTATTACTATTTTTATCATTACTATGATTTATCCGACGGGGAGACGAAAGACCCTGCGATGTCTTTGCACGAAAACATCGACTTAACATACGCATTTCGCTCGGCTCTATTTACATATTTTAGATTACGACGACGAGAATGGCGGGCTTATTGGTTTTGTGGAGTTTCATTTTTTTCCGTCCCAATTCTATTACTATATACGCCGTTTTTCGTTTCGTAAAAAAATAAAACTTCAAAAAGTTTGACTGATCTGGGAGTATCGCTGTATAGCCCAAATCAGATCTTTGTATTGATACATCGGACGTTCAGTCTAGCACATTTGATTTTTTTCCCCTTTCGTGCATATAATTATTTTTATAGCATATTTTGTACCGCGAGTTCATACAGCGTTTGATCGCACACATAGGTATACAAACATTAATGTTTGGTTCGTATTTAATGACCAGTGCGGTTATAATAGTGGCAATACGTAGTAATTTATGTATCGCGTAGTACTAAATGTACACGATATACACGAGGAAATGAACGCAAATAAGAGTTGGGATAATATAAGTTTAGTTTATTTAGTTTACTTAACTTTGAGAAACGCGCGATAAATTATTAATATTTGCATTGCATTATACACAGATTTGTAATAAAAATAATAGTTTTTAATATTACTTGGTAAACGGTAAAACTTATTTTTAAAATATTTGAATTTCATTTATTAAACATACGCGTTTTTCGGAACTCTAGTCGATGATATTTAATACGGGTTGTAAAAAAAAAAAAAACAACAACAAACCAACATAAAGTAATTGCTTGGAAATGGTATTATAATTTATTAGAACACATATGCTGTTGGGATGTCAGTGGTAAAGCGCTCGTGTTATCTTTTGATAAGAATCGTATTTTATCGTTTTAAAAAATATAGCTTATGTGCTTTTATTTTCAACGCGACACGATGGAGGAGTTATTGCAGCGACAACACTGGGTAGTAGTGCACTATTTTTTTTTATCACGAAATACACTTTACAGAACTACAATGTTAAAAAGTGTTGTTTTGGATTAGGAATTGAGCACATTTATTTTTATTGTATCTTACAAGCTTATTTTTAAAATTTAAAAAAAATCTCAATTGTTATCCTGATAAATCGTCGAGTCTGTTCGAATCGTTTTTCAACAAGATTTTAATACACCCAGGGATCAATGGTCTACTGTCACCACTCTACTAAACCACTAAATTTTCAAAAAATATTTTTTAAATAATTTAATAATGTATAATATGCTAGGGATTGGGACCAAATTAGCATTATGACAAGTGATAAACATTTATATAATTCAAAACTAATAATTAACCATAGTATGAACCATTTATAAAATGTATCGTAAGATCTTGAAGAACTTCAATTATAAAACTAAATCATTAGATATTTGTTTTATTTTGACGAGTCGATGCCAAAAAATCTAATAAGTTCCAATCCCTGGTATCTTATACACAGTTATTTTGCCAGTAAAAGCAGTTTAATAATACTGCCTACTGATTCAGCCACTTATCAATTTTTAGCTGTGGTTTTACTGTTAATTAACTATTGAATACGTTAAACACGTTTTATCAAGCGATTGAAAAAATAAAAAAATCTCAAAACAAATGTACAATGTTGAATGAGGAAAAGTCGAGGGTTAATTTGTATTAGTTTAATGAAAAAAAAAAAAAAAAAACATTTTATTTATATTTTCATTAGGTATAGGTATAATTAGGGCAAAGTTACTCGATTAATTGTAGCTGGTTATAAGATCTGTTGTAAGTTACGAATTACGATTGAAAATATAATTAAATAAAAAAGTATGTATCGTGTAAGTTAGAACAAAAATTGTAAAGTATTAGTATTTTAATATATTAAAAATATCGATTATAAAATATTACAAACTGTGATAAGTTTACTATAATGTGTAAAAATGAATGAATTTAATAATGATGGGATGTTTAATCGTAATACATCAAATATTTCTCTGAAAGGATCGCTAATTAATTGTATTTTACTTTATTGTTACATTCAAAAAAAATTTATGTTTTACTTAATTATGTATTTATAAGTATAATATTTCAAAAAATTACTACTATTTTGAAAACAGATATCAAATCACATTTTATAATTGGATAAAAGAAAAAGCTAAACACTTGTTTAAAAACAATCACCGATGTGTGATTAAAATTTTAATTTCTAGCACAGTAAACTCGGACGAATAATAATAGTAACAATCAACCACAGATTTGTGAGACTCGTGAAAAAAAATAATTGCGAGACCAATGAAAAAATAATTATGAAACCAAAAACATAACATACCTACAGTTTTATCATTTTCTATTTACAAATATTTTTAAAACCTTTACTTTATTATGGCTCATAGTAATTGATTCACAATTTATAAACCACAAGATAATTTTGTATAAGCAGAAAAAGTAGTATAGCCTTTTCATTACACTAAAAACGTCATAATAGCTGGAATGGGAGGTTATTATAATATTACCATATTTCTAAGAAACACATTGACATTATGAGTAGTGCATGGAACAAATGAAGCTCTAGAGTCTAGGACTTTTAGAAAATAATACTGTACTCCTTAATTTCAACAAACACTTATGATTTAATTATTATTTATTTACTTATTTTATATTCACAGGTAAATACACTTTTTACAAGATAAATTATTGTAACATTTCTGACTAATATAATATTTTTATTGCAATTAATACTAATATAATAATTTTATTAATTCTAAAGCTTTAAATATAAATACATTGCAAGAAAGTAAAAAAATCTGATTTGGTGGGAATATATTTTATAGTTATATCGTTATTATTATTTTTTTAATTAATGTATTATATATGTTTACATGAAACTTACAACTATGATATAATTTTTGAAACTAATTTTGTTGTTGATTTTTTTCGAACACAAGTCCCACGTTTTTGTAAAATGTAAAGACATAAAAATTGATACCTAAGACTTTTTAATATTGATAAGATAAACGTATTCCTAAAAACATAGAAATTTAATAATAATAAGAAATATTATTTTACTTGTGCTCAAAATTTAGTCAACAAAATATATTATAGAGATTAGTGCGTTGTTGTGTCTGTCATGTGACATTCACGTAGTTTATAATAAATCTTATAAAGGGCTGAACTTTATATAATGTCGTACGGTTTATGGAATTGTATTATAGATCATTTTAAACGAGGACATATATACTATAATATAGTATAGCATACTTTATCTCGTCTAAGGATCAGACCAATCACGCGAAACACCAAATAACACAATAATAATATTAATATAAATCTCGACGAATAAACTGAATTTAATTATATATAATGTAAACGTGGGTGGTGGGTGCGTTGAAAGTAAATCGACTTACCCGGATTTATTTTGGCAGAAATGACTGAATCGCCTAGACTGTTTTAAAATATTGGAAAAATTTTTCATGAACCCGCGATGTGGATAAGTATATATAGAACGCGCATTGCCTGTGGCTAGGGAAACGGATTTTTCGACAAGAATCTATAATTTATTGAGCATATATGTCTTGGGTAAGTGGTATATTATTATTTGAATCCCTTCGGAAAAAAAAGGTAACTATTTACGATATCGTTGGCCAGATTCCCGTCTTCATATCGATCAGTTATAATTATGGCTAGGATTTATACATGCAATATGAAATAATAAAATATACATTTCATTTTCCTAAAATATGCTAAAATATTATGCGAAATTGCTAATATTTTCCAAACTAATTGATTAAATGAAATATAAGCTTTTTATAATTCTGAAACAAATTGAATAAAGTTAATTTGTATTTACCCTAAATTATTTTTACTTGTTTTTTATTTAAATAAATTCAAAGCATTTTTTTCATCGAAGATATTATAGTCATTGGTTTTATGAAATTTAAAATACAGCTACGAATTTATAGTAAACTATGTACTCGTGCTATAATAATTGTCAAAAAAATTAACCATAATCTTTAAGTCAAGTTAGACGTACACATTCAACAGCCATCAGAGAAAATATTTTATAATTATATAGTTTATTTTTACTATAGCGTAATGATTAAAATAATGATCCTGTAAGTGAATATTTATAAAGAGCATGGTGACTAGGGATTTAAGGTAATCTCTCATAGTAATACGATTTTTAATGAAATCAAATCATATCGTAAAAACGTTCTTAGTGGGTCTATATGCCTATAGTCATACCTATACTGCAATATTATACTAGTCTACTTAATATTGTATATTATTATAATCTTGACATTTTTTCACGCTGTTGCAAAATTATTCATCGTTATGAAATTTAAACATATTTTTATTAAATTTAGAAGGTGGTAATCGCGTTTGGTCGTGTTTATACATGGCTGAAAACATAGTTGACGACAAACAATCACACATTTTATTACTAAACCGTGTTATACGGCAACGACGACATGCGTCCTCGTAGAGCTGTGTCTCTATATACACGAGCTGACAGACGAATAACATGTTGGCATGAAAACGAAATTAATAAATTTCAGTTGACGGGTAGACAGCATTTTCTTTCCGCCCCAATAGTTTCTGCATTGATCAGTGGTCAGCCGGATTACTACGGGATCGAAATGACACGCGAACGCCTAAACGAACCCAATTTCAAATTTAATGTTCTCGGAACAAGATAATGTGAATGTCATTTTTATTACCGCAGGCTCTCCAATAAACCCATTAATTAATTAGTCGAAAATCGTAATAATTATATTATACACTCTAAACGTCTAGACATTTTTATTTTTCGTTTTAAGAATAATGTTCCTGTTTTTTATTTTCTTTAAATTAATCAAAAATGTTTGTGTCAATACTCATTACCAGTTTCAACAGCAATAAAGTTACATTTTGTCATTAAACGTAATACATGATTGGATCTTATTTCAAAATTCTAAACAAAATGCATAATCACTATCGCAGTGCAAACTGCATTGAATAGAGTTGAAAAATACTATTCAACCAACCAACTCAAACCGAAAGATGTCTGGTTTTACGCTATCTTATTCATATTGGTACTAAAATTCCAGATATGTTAAGATATTTTAAATTTAGCCGTGGTGTAACACTCTTTTAGAATGACTACTGAAGAACAGGTGTCGGATGCGTTCAAACAAGACGCGTTTAATACGAGTATATTAAAATAATAATGTAATGTTTGGATATAATTGTTATAGATTTTAGAACTAGAATCAACCCGGTGGTTGTTTTAAAAAAAAGTCATTGCGTCACCGTTGTGTTGGCCTTTAGCAAATATTATTAACATAATTCAATCTAATCATGATTTACGGTAAACATATTGGATTAAAACTCTTTTGCTAATTAAAATAAATATTATGTTAAGATTTATATTATTTTTTTTTATATGGCTTTCTCTTATAAAACCAAAACTAACAGTATTTTACTCATGGCGAAGGTTGGAACTTTGGGATTACACATTTTTAAACTACACACCAAATTATTATAATCTATTTGGTGTGAGGTATTTATTTATTTTGAATACTTTTGTATTTTTTAGGTATACTTTATTTTTATGTATTATAAGTTAATTTTTTTTATAGTACCTATTTATAAATAAAACACGAGTCCAGTGTATTTAAACACTAGGAATATGCCTTTAACGAAACTTGCTGCGAACTCGTTGGTTTTAATTAAGCAAAAAAAATATATTTTTCATTTCATAATTATTTATATAAACTTGAATTAAAAATGCAAATCATTGAGATCGATTTATTGAAAATTTATACTAGTTCAATGTTTATATCTTTGAATATTTAGTCGAATCAATTCAGAAAGAGAAAGAAAAACCAGTTATTTCATTGTAATATAAATTAAGATATTGTGCTAACGTTTCATATGTCTTTTATGTTGTATGCTCACAGCGTCCACAATTGTATAAAACTATTGAGTACAAAATGTGTACATCCACTAGAGTAAACACGGATGAATTATGAAGTCTCTGATGCATGCAATAACGTGCGCTTGATTTGAGATTGGAAAAAAATGGAACGTTCAATCGTAAAAGATATATACCGTACACGTAATATATCGTGTATAACTGTAGATAAGTTACTGGAGTTTGTTTGGATTTTCACCCGAGTTTTGCATTGGAATTGAATTCTGGGAGAGTTCGATCGTTTTCATGGGAAACCTATGTCAAAATCCAACGGGGCCATAAATATTCCTTGTTTTTGGTAAATATTATTTTCTCGCAATCGATTCGCAAGACATATGCGACGAGTGGAATAGTAAACAAAATTATTGTAATAATAATAATAATACATGTATAGTTCGCATTTTTCGGGAAGCAAGGAGGGGGAAATAAACACAAGCGACGTATGCGTACATATTATTATTACTACGTGCACAACGGATATTATTTCGTTCGTCGCGTCTCCAGCACTTGTAATACACAAAATTAATCTATAAATATATATATATAATATATAGAAGTAATATTATTTTAAAATCTCAGCACATCGTATTGTTTTTGTTTTATAGTTACTGACAGTTATTTATAGTGCGATCCACCACACTTTCTTGTCTATACGTGTATTAGGAGAGACGTTTTTCTATAGTAGTGTATTCAACTTTTCAGCTTCTATTTGTTTTTAACGCAAATAAAAAAAAAAAAAAAATACGACCTGCAATCGTGCACACCAATCTGTGCGGGTCGCGAGTTTCCTTTGTTGCAATCTTGTAGCTACAGTTCGATAACAATAATGGCAATAATATTATTATAACGACCACGGAACGGTCGATCGACAAGCCTAACTTTTACATTGCACATGCGTGCCATTACACGCGATAATATTATTATAATATTATGTGAACGATGGGTTTTAACTAAATCAGCGCCAAGAACGAAATAAGTGTTGTAGCAAATAATTTAAACTATCCCAGATGTATTTAAATATAATAACATAATTATTAACATTATACATAATTATGTTCAGCACCATATATATGCGTTCAACATTTCATGAGTGCATTATAGTTTGCAATTCATCAAAATAAAAATATAGTTATCCAATAAAGTTTGGAGCATATTCTAAACAAAGTTTTATTTCGTTCAGATAAAATAGAATGGTTAAAATATAGAAATAGTATTATGATGGTAAAAACACGATTAACTAAATTAATTTCTCGAAGTCGTTTTTATAAAATATTCTGATACCATATAGCCCATATAGGTATCAAAAATATCGAATCAATAGAGAAAATATTAAAAATTTAAAATCCATGACATGTGTAATTTCGTATATTTTGTTAATACTGAATCTCATTTTTATTTAATTGATTACGTCTTAATATCTTTATTTGATCCCAATTAGACGCTCTGGATTAATCTTACGTAAATAGCTAAAATTAAATTTGTTTCCAAACTTTAGGTTTGCTTTTATTGTAAAACAGTTTTAATCAACGATACTAATTATCCAAAGAATAGACCCAATCACTTACTTTCAGTAAAACTGGATTCAATGTATGGAATGAAAAAATTATTAAGAAATATATGTGTCGAATATTTACACGATATCAAATTTTAGGATTAATATTACAATATGTATATAAATAATACAAATATGTATGAGCTGCGTAAAGATATATTTTAAACAAGCAGAAAAACAGATGAGTCTATCATATTTTAAAGTTTTCACTTATATTATTGTCTACAACCGTATATGTTTGAACAAAAAGTAATATAGTTAATACGTAGTTGTTTACATTATACGCGTGTTCATGCTGAACAAGAATTCGTTATTCTTAGTAAATATAATTTTATCTTCTCTACATAATGAATTGATTGTGGTGTGTTGCATTGGTGATTAAAACTTTATTTCATAATTATAATAAACTATAAATTAATAAAACAACAAATCGAATTCGATTGAAAGCAATAATCGCATCAAGGTAATATACGCAGACCTATGCGAATTATATATTTCGCATTACGTCCATGTGAATTTTACCTGATCAAATGTAATCTTCGTGAGTTATTAAATCTATTTAAATTATATTCATGATACTGTAGATGGACGGGTTTCCCCTCTCAAGCCAACTAAGTCTTCTTTATCATTACTATATTACACAATTTATTTATTGTACTTTTCTATATAGATTATAAATATGCTTTTATGAATAATAATAATAATAATAAAAAAAAAAAAATATTCATATCCAATATTTTTACGAATATAATAATAATTATTATTATTATCATTTTTATTATTACGATCATTCAAATTTCAATAGAAAATCTACTTTGTGTAATGAGTATTCGTATTTTTATATTACATTTTTACTAATGCATCACGTAAGTATAATTTCAGTGATTTAACTAGGATTTTAGTACTTTAAGTAAGACAAGCTCACGAGAAGTTATTCTTATTTTATTTCATTTGTTAAAAATATCAATATCCATATTACCAATTACCCATACAAAATAAAAACAAACTAAATTATGAAAAAAATTAATACAATTTGGAATTGTTAATTTATGAATTTCATTTGAATAAAATAAAATAAAAGAAACACTTTAAAATTCAGTATACAATGGTTATTAACGATGTTAATATTATACTTAAATTATTTGAAACTTTAAAGTAAAATAGAATGACATTTAATAGAGACTTTATATATAATAGAGATACAACAGATAGAAGAGTTTGTGTACAATTTATAAACGATTATTACTCTTCTTATTTTTTAACTAAAAACAATAATCGTATGCAGTTAGGTAAAAAAAATTGCAAATAATATTATTATATTAATATCAAACGATGAACAGGTGTTTCCCATGGGTCTGTGTATAATAATTTTTACTTGAATATTACCGTTACAAAACTACAACAACCTATAAAAATATCAAAACAAACTATTAGGTAGGTACCTAATAAATAATTTGAAATATTTTACACTATAGGAAACATCGAAATTGTAAAACAAATTATGAACATTATAACAATATAAAACATTTTTACGTTTTTTGTGAGTAATGAATAATACTAAATCGATCAAAAATCATTAACTTTAATAATTAATTATTGCATAAACAATGAACGTTACAAAAAAAAAAAAAAAAATTAATTTATGAATATTTTTAAGCATAACATGACCTACATTGATATGTTTGTTTATTATGAGCGATTTATAATACAAATTTCAATATACAACTCGTACAAAATATATAATAAAAAATAGGATATTTTTATTCGCATTGTTGTGTACATAGGTGAATGGAATTCTAGAAATTATTATAAAAAAAGTAGTTCCTTTCGTCAACATCACATACTATATTTATCTTTATTAAAATATAGAATTTGTATAATCATATGCAATATTAGCAATGAATTTTTATGCATACCTCAGCGTTTATTTTGTAGCTATAAAAATGTTCTCCATTAGAACAAATAAAAAAAAATAAAAAAAAAACTGTTTTGTTTTTAACTTATTATGTACAAAAGATCTTTCCTCTAATTAGTGTAACATAATTAAAGCCATAATAAATTTCATATTCTATGTACATTTTAGGATTAAAGAAATGTATACTCTTACATACCTATTTATAATCTGTATTTATATATATATATATATATGTATAATAGATTAGATAATAGCTTTCGTTCATATTTATATTATTTAAAAATATCTTAATTTTTTTTTTTTTAATATCGATATTAGAAAAACTATGATATTTATCTATTATAGAAGATGATTAACATGAAACATATTCATAAAAAATAGAGATAATGAAACAAGAATTTATAACAGTTTTATATTTTAGCAACTTTAAACCATGTTTCTAATGTAATAATATTATAGTAAAGTGATTTTAAAGTTATATATACCTAAGTTTTCCTGTGTATAAAAGTAGGTATAATGTTTATAGTTTAAGCTGCAGATAATTACCAAATTTAAGGAACTAAAACAAATAATATTATATAATGTCATTGATCTATTACTAGAAGATTCTAATATTATCAATTAATACCCTTTTTAATATATTATAATGAATATTTTTAAAATGACTTATATGACTATTAGGAAACCTGTTTTAGTAAATTTTAAGATATTGTGTTAAATTCGACCAAACGTTAAAAATAAATACTAAAAAATAAAACCAATTAATATGTAATAATTATAACTTTAAAATTACGTAAGTTACATGATTATAATATATTATTATAACTTGATAAATTATATAAACTATAAGTAGTGTTTGTCTTTTGGATAACATTATTTATCTAGGTAATGGCATCTATTACGCCCACAGTTGACATCAAATCACATTTAATAAGAGAATAAATTATATCTGGTAACGCTATAGTGAGGTTGGTAGGAAATTTAATTAAGATTTTTTTTTAATATGTAATCTACACAAATAAATATTTTTTTCGAATTCATTAGATCAAGTTTTAGTATAAATAAATATATTATCATGTATACAAAATTGAATTGTGTGCTGTACAATAAAACCAATATCAAATAGGTCATTTGTTTGTATAGACGAAAAAATGTATAGGTTAGGTATATTTTGACACGGTTATTTATAATAATTAAAATAATCTTACCATTAATAATTTTTGTCAAGAAGTATACTATATAACTATACCATACACGAGTATAAAACAAAATATTATTACTACGACGGTTGCCGTCAAAATAACACACGTAACGATAATAATAATTATTATTACCGTTGTAATATTCGGTGCCAAGAATGGACCAGCTGACTTATTTCGGCCAAAATCCCCCGGCAAACATTTGTTCCTTTTTTCTCGCTTTTTTTAGAAACTTAACGCTCGCTAAAACGCCCACAATCATCCAATCATCATATATTACACTGGTACCGCTACTTATTCCTCTGCCGTAATATGCGTCGTTCTACCGTAAGTTTATTTTCTGAAAATTCTTCGCAATAACCACTTCTACGTGCACCTGTTCCTCTTCATGTTCGCCTAATACTTTATCGTTTTCCTCCTCCTAATAGTCTTCCCCTATACGCTCGCTATGTCCACTTTCATGTATCTACGCGTCTCTTTGATCGATGACGATTATCACTAATGGTTTCGAGTCCGGAATGAAAATGGAGAAAAAAACAACACAATAATCGAATTTCCTGCCGAACGCAGAAAACGGGCAAAAATTCTCGTTAAAAACCGGTGTGCGTATTTACATATTTTTCGCTGTATTTTCTTCTTTTCTTGAAAACCACTAAAGGAAGTTCACAAAATGACCTGTCAAAAGTGAAATCTAAGCTCAGTTCCCAACTCATCGACATTCTGAATGCAACTTTTCAAGGTTTTACCCAAAAAAGTTAACTGGAATAAAAAATATCTCATTGTGTACCTATGACCAATAGATTATTAAATTTTTCATTTTACCTTTGAAAAGTTTAAAATGTAAACAAATGACAAGAGTTATTAACAAGCAGCTAAAACAACATACATACACAGACACAAAAAACAAATTAATATTAATTCTTTGTAGAAAATTCAGAGTATATAATATTATATATATAATATTTCATAGTAAATATTGACTGTGAACGTAATATTAAAAAATAAATAACTATAGAATAACTAAAATGTAATTATTTTTTTATTTTTTTTTTTTGTAAATGATTCAAGGAATGTTAATTTGTTTTATTCTAATATTAACAATAAAATTGATTTAAGGTTACATTTTTTAGTAATTACGTCGATTTATTCTATCTTTATTATTATCAGTTAAAATGTACCAACTGAACAAACTTAAGTGTTTTGCATAATTAAAATTAAAACTATATTTACACAGTCATATAGGAATAAAATATATTTCACCACACATAAAACTATATTAAATCTGACATTATTGTATAATATTATTGTTATAATAATAATTAAGCATATTTATTATAATTTATGATTGTTAAAATATAATTAATTATTAATAGTAAATATTGTGTTATAAAAAGGATTTATAAACTCTATTTAATTTACTATAAATTTCTTAGTGTATGAGAAGTGTACATATTTCGTATATACAGTAGTGTTAATAATAAGAATTAGTTCTTTTGTTGTAAGTTATAAAAATGCTTCATGGAAATTACCTGGTATTGTATAATACAAGTACAAAATGCTTAGTAAAATATATTGTGTATGGTATATTTATGATGCAAATAAAATCTATAGTAAAAATTTAAGTAGATATTTGGTTACCTATTAAGTATTCAGCTAGTTGAATATAATATATTTTATTTTTATAATAATTATAGTTGGATTATATATTTTATTATAGTATTTTAGTTGATTTATCTATATTTTTCAGTAAAAATAACTTTAATTAATACACAAATTTATTATTGTAGACGTATAGAATAACTTTCATAATACCATTAATGCACAAAATCTCGATATAATTATACCTAATACAAAAGTATTTAAGGGAATACAAAATAACAATAACTTCAGTTTTTAAAAAGCGTAATATTCATTCGTTCATTGATATTTTTTTTTTTTATATATAAAATTTGGTAATATGTCACCAAAAAAATATTATATAAAGTTTCTAACTGCGTAATTTGTTTAGTATTTTAACTAAATTATACAATTTGTTTTATGCATATTTCCCAACAGAAGAGAGTGAAAAATAGGAATAGTTCTTAAACGAAAACAATTTATTTTTCAAAATTATACAGAAGCATGTTTAGAATAATAATACTTTATCTTAATTGAACGAGACAATATTTTATCACAATGTAACAACTGTTCACTTATACAAGAAAAAAAATAGTAGTAATAATAAAATCATAATAATAATCTAATAATTTTTAATTTAAAAATAAAGTTAAAATTGGGGACAGGCTACAGTGAATACAAAATGTAAGTTACTCGTTTCTTGTGTTTTATAATAGATATAAAAACTAAAATAAATCATTATTTGTAAACGATTCTGAAAGATTTATACTATTATTTTGTAGTCGCATGTAAACACATAATCTATGTTATTACAGGAAGTATTTATTTAAATAAAAAAAAATAATTGGTCATAAAAAATGATTTTAATTTATTCATCAAATAACGATAGACTATTAGATAATAGTTTAAAAACAAGTAAACAAATAATATAAGTATCTTTACGTGTTTGTATCTCATCAGGATTGTTCTAAAAACCATGAATAATTTGAAGAATGCCCTCTAAACCTTTCTAATTTAAATATATTTGTGATACAAAAAAACTATAAAAAAAAAAAAAAAAATAAAAATATACAATTAAATCATATAATATCTTGAAAAAGCGCATATGACGTGCAATTAAACGCATTTTAGATAAAATGATAAATAGTGCAATTTACTAATTGGTAGTTTTAAGAATTTAATGAAATATTAAAAAAGGTTTGTTGCGTCTAATAGATATTACCAAAATGCATGTAGATAATATTTCTAATTTTTATGTACATCATTATATACGTCATAATAATATCGTACACACGAGTAAATAAGTCGCACTCACACTCATATACTTAACTGATTTTAATTTATACAATCAGAATAATTCATGACACTTGGCGCCTTTTAAATTGGAAATAATCGGATAGAATTAACGATATTTAAATGTAAATAATACCGCTATGCATGTATAATCATTATATGCGATATTCGTATATGTTGGATATAAGGGATTAGTATAAAGCTGAAACGAGAAATTCACTTATAAAACCTAGGTACCTATATCATTTACAATCGCTGATAGTTGTTAATCCGTAGCTCAAAGGTCCAGATTGTCCACCTCCTAGTCACGCCAATCCGTAAATACATTATTAGGTATAATAAAAAGCGAGACAGTAATATAATAAAATACATAGGATGCGTAAGCTGTTTCTTTTGAACCAAATGCTTCTAGTAATTGTGTTAAAAAAAAAACAAAATAAAATATTCCACCTTTGTTCGGTCATACATATAATAATAAGGTGAATTGTATCATGCAATGTATTTTTTAATGAAAATCTGTAATGTATTCATAGCGAGCTGCTTCCGTCATTCGGGTACCCTATTATTTTACAGACATATCTTTGAACCCTTCTAAAAGTTTTCACATATTTTTTTGCTTAGTTGAGATACTTTTTGGAAAATCTGCTTTGGAACAGTACTATTTAAGCAATCAGTTTTATTTGTTTTTTTGTGTTTTTTTTTTTTTTTTTTATTTTTCTTTTTTATTAATTTATATTCAAATGAACGGAGAAAATATGGGCATGCATTTGACACCTATCAGATGAATTAAATGTTAATTAAAATATAATAATTTGTTCATATTTATATATAATATTGTGTGATGCAATTAACATAAATGTGTAATCACCTAAAATACTACAAATAATATAAATAAGAAGGATTTATATAGATGCATTTTCAAAAAACTATTTAAAAATGATCATAAAAAAATAAACATTGAAAGTTTCTATAAAGACAATTATTACTATAATATGTAAAAAAAATGTAGGTAACCCAAGTAGTAATTAAAAAAAAACTAATTAGCTTTTTTTAACGGAATCAAGTTAATTAATATTTTTTCATATTTTATTTAAACTTTAAAGTTAAATACTAAATTATTTATCAAACGTTCTATTAACATTCTTAATGTTAACATAACTTAATTAACTAAAGTTGTTTTTTTTTTTCATAACTATTATTTTTATATTAATGATTACTCTCAAGTTACGACTGTATCAACACGTTTTCTTTCTTAGTATGATTTTTATGTTACACATTTTAATAGTGAGTGAGCTATATGTATGATATATCTGCCCAACTTAAACTATATGTTAAACGAGTAAATAATTGTAGGTATGTAACTTGATGAGGTTGTACATATACTAAATTATATAACGAAATTCCGTTTTTTTAAATATCAATGCTGTATGTGAACCTAACTATCGGCATAATTTAGATTAAATCGTTTAGGTGCTTAGTGATATATGTCGATGAAAATCGCATGTGGAAAATCGTCTTTTCCCACAAACCATATACGCCTTAATTACACAAACTAACTTATTGATCTACATTATTATTTTTCATATTTATTATTTTACTACTTCAATATATATACATGTTTATTTAAAAAAATATATTTTAATTACTTATTATTAATTAATTCAAATGTATTAAATAAAAATGTTTTATTATGATTTAGGTATATAATATTTATGATTCTGTTTTTGTTTAAACAGTGTCTTTAAATCCTTTAATAAACTTATGCTCCTATTTAATGTATGTTGGTTATTAAGAATACATAATTTTTTTAATTTAAACAATTCTCTGTGTATAATTTTGGTATGTATATTTATTAATGAAACAAATAAAATATTAGAAATTAAAGTATTCGGATACGTATTGCATAATGTAATTATTACAATATTTTAATAGTATTAAGATTTGGACATACTTGTGTTAAATTTAGAGATACAAAATATTCTTTCAAATTTTTTCTAAAAACTAAAAATGACATTATTTTTAATTTTTTATTTTTTATTAAAACAACAATCCAAAAATATAAACTATTACAAATAGTCAACAAAAAACAGTAAAAAAAAAAACTCAATAATACGTATCGATGCAACGACCGTACATGATAGTATACTATATTATGTGCAAATGTGCAACAATAGAAAATTTATCAATTATATAAATGTCACCGCTGATTTTTTGCTAAAAAACAAAAATTAACACCTATTAATAACATTAATGATTAACAGGAAAAATAGCATATCAGCAATTTTTAATTTAAATTAAGTGGAATCTATAACAGCTCTCTCTCATAGATACAATATTATACAGAATGAATTTATTTACATCTCTCTTTACCCTTTAGTGATACATTTATTCAATTATCGATTGATATTTGTAATTTCTTAATGCACTAAGAGAACATTTTATATTCAGATACTTATTTGAATACGAATTAAAAATAAATAAAAAATATTATTCTGTATATATTATTATAATAATATGAAACATAATTTTAACTTTTAACATTGATGTAACAAATTTTGTGTTATAAATAACAAACAATAAACACATTACCTAATAATAATATTAAGAACGAGTTTTTTGTATTTACAAAGGTACTATTATTCCTATAATGACAGGTGCGTGATGCGTAAAATATTATTATAACCAATTGAATACTATATAATAATTATTATTTTTTTATTTTATATTATTTCGATATCCTACTAAAACATGATGGACAACGGAACAGTTGTTAGAGGTGCACGTAAACCCAGTTCGAAAAAATTAAACTCATTTTTATCAAAAGAAAAAATCCCCAAATAAAACTAGCTTTTCTAAAAGCACATCATATAATAACAAAAAATAATAAATTTTTATCTTATTTTGTACACTCAGGCTGCACATTTACTGTTACCACAAGACAATTATAACAATTTATGCATAAATAGTAAAATAGGAAGTTATTGAAAAAAAACTCGTCTAGTACAACAAAAATAAAATAAATTATAGAATTAATTATTATAAAAAATACAGTTTGTTCATGATTAATTATATACAATTATATTTTAATACATAATATGTTATACATCATGATTACCAAAAAACTTTTTAGTCAGTTTTATGTAAATAAAAACGGTTTAAGAAAAAACTTGTATGAAATGTTGTATTAATATTATAATTTTCTTATAACTATTCTGATTTCTATATTTTTTTTTCTCCGCACAAACTTCTTACAAAGACATAAATTTAAGTCGCTACAGAATAAAAAAATAAATCAATATACACTATCTTTGAATTGATATTTATATGTATTTTTTATTTATATATTATAACTATCACCCGAAGTTTCATAAAAAAGGCCAGTCGAATTTTTTTTTTTTTTAAATACGCAATAAATTCTATGGTAATTTTTTAAGATGAACTCATGAACATTTGAATGAAAATTGAACTCACTATAGCTGATCATCGCAAATATATTATAAAGTTAAAGTTCAACATATTTTTAAATGTCTTAGATAAATTATTTTATATACATAAACTAGTAACAATTATATTGACTTAAACAGTGTATTTAAATATTAATTATTTTAGTAGGTACACCGTTTTTTTTTTTTTTTTTTGTTTTAAAATATGAAAAAAATACAAAGTCTTACATATATTTTTTACATTTAAAATTTATAATTAGACCTAATAAATTGAATACTCGTTAATAATATAAGATTATATGTGTTTTTAAAATTTTATAAACATTTTATCACTTAACTAATAATGTATTAGAGTCTATAGTAACTTGACCTATAGATTAAATATACTGAAGTATATATTTTAATCTATGCTAGACCATAGTAATTCATAAGTATGGCAATACAGAAATTGAAATTTTTGTATTCTTTTTTTGATTACAAACCCGATAAAAACATTTATTTATCAAATATTTAAAATTGCATCATATTTTTGAATTTTCGGCAATCTTGGTTATAATACCAATTATGTGATAAGTTGAAACAGAAATAAAAAAATTGTATTTATAAATTCTGCAACACAGCAAGAAGCATACCCTCATATTTAAATACATTAAATTATATTAGCTATATTTATGTACTTCCGTTGCCTGTAAAACAAGCTTCTGTGTTATATTTGGTTAACTAATACTAATGCATGTGAATAAATAATATTTTTTATTTTCTGATTTAGTGTATAGATGATATTTCCAACTTATTAAATTTACATATCTGTACCACCTACCGTTGATTTTTAGCATTTAACAACAGTATTTTTTAATTTTTTTTTTTTTTTGTTAAACAACTTAAATTTGATTTCCTTCTTATTCTAGACCAAAAACTAACAATATATAAAGTTTCAACAGTACTAAACACAAAAATAAAAACTGTACTGTTATATAATTGCATAAACTATTTACTAAAATACCAGTTTCTTTAACAACTAATAGTTGGTAACATGGATGAAAAAGATATAATATGTGTATGTGCGTATAGGTACTTGTACCAATTATTTAAAAATAATTACGATTTTTTTTTTATTAAATAATAGAATCAGAAATAGACTTAAAATCTGCTCCATGATGTACTTTTATGTACTCTTAAAAAAAAAATCAAGATAATCGGATAAGTAGTTTTAGAGAACGTGTATGACGAAGATTTCCATTTTCACATTTATGTAAATACATATTTAAATTATAATATGAATGTAAAATACACGAGTGAAGTAATGTGGTAATACGTAATAAGCATATATAAAACTCCGTTAGTCATTTTGAAGGGAAACGAGTTTATGGTGAGACAGAATCGTTAGGGATGAGTTGCGGATATCGCATTTAGTTATTGTAATAAGCATTTAATTTAAATTTTTTATCTAAAAATGCATGCGTATATCTAGGTAATATGTATTATTATAATAAATAATAATGATCGAGCATGTACAGAGACGTATAAACATGCAGCTTCAGTACATGCAACGGATCGATAGCAAATAAAATCTGAAGGGATAAAAGATTAAAAAAAAAAAAAAAAAAAAAAAAATGAAAAGGCAAAAACCATTGGCACAAAGGTCAATGAACAAGGGGAGATAGGTAAAAAAATATAAAACGCTTTTCGTCAAAGGCCACATTTTGCATACGTGCGCGCATATTATTATTATTATTATTATTATTATTATTGTTGTTGTTATAATACAGGCGTTAGATTTTTTTTATATAATATATTGCGTGCACGCACGTATTTACAAACATATATCTATATACAATAATAAATTAAATTTTATTACGATGTTTATATAGCGCAAAGGTAAGCTTTAAACGAAAGTATTTTTCTTTTACTTTCGTCGCTAAAGAAATCGATTACTACGACGAATTAAAGATAAGAAATTTTGTTCGTAGTAATAAATTTATATTACGTGCTATGTTATTTATTATTATCATCCAAACATTCTGAAAATTAACATTTCTAATAATTAACAGTTTTAATTTATTCTATGGGATCTTTTTTTTTATTTTTATCAAAAACCTTTTTTTCATTTGACAGTATTATTATTATATTACATTAGAGTAACTTAACAGTTAAAAAAAAAGAAATGTGACATTTATACAAAATATATATATATAGAGAGAGAGAGAGATATCATGATATTATGAAACATTAAGATATTATATTGTTGAGGTAAAATACAATTATACAATTAATCTATTAAGTGCCGTCGATAATATATTGTCACAGAAATACTAATATTTCATTTAAACTGTCGTTGAGAGTGAAAGAGAGGTAAATGGTTATAATGGAATTAAAGTCTGACAGGAATTTAGATTATGATAACTTTATGTATTATTGGAAGATTTGGGAATTAGAGTGACGAACGCAAGAGACGGATTAATAATATAATTGATAATATAAGTACGAGATTTACACATCTAAAGATGTGTGCAAACCTAACGATCGCACGACTACGAATTGTTCGTAGTATATGTTTTGAGAGAAGGATTGCTGCTACGAAAAAATTAAATTTGTATTCATGTGCACATGATGCACATTTTAGCCGAGATCACGATATGGGTCTTATTGAAAACTATGTACAATAGCAATGTGGAGAGTGTATTACGCGATTTTATCTATACGGTTCAAATAATAGAAACAACTATTACTATACGAGATTCTATTTGAATTCGTTCCGTACCCTGTACTTAATGTGTTTCACATCTTAACAATACTGAAATATAATTAAATATAATAATTAATCAATTTAACCTCTTTTATTATCGACATAATATAAAAATATTATTTTGCCCATTTTGGTAAGTACAAACTACGGTAGTGTTTTTGTTGCGCCACGAGAAGTTTCAATAATTTTCAGTAAAAATATTTACATGCAATTTTAATAACAAAAATAGATTAACGCAAAGTTTTTTCGGCGCAGAAAATTGTTCAATGTGTCTGATAATCATATATTGTAGTGTTTTTTACTTTAATGTTTACATAGGTAGTTAAGTCTGCGGCGATATTCTTAAACAAACAGTTTTAATAAAATGTTTATTTCCTACTCTCTTTGTCGTTGTTACTTTTAGTAGTACCTATTTCTAATATTTCTCGAAGTGAGTAAGTAACTATATTTGATTTTTTCATTTTAAAACGTAATTAATCAAACTGAATAAACAAACAATGATTTCAAACATATAATTATATTATTATTTTTAAATGACAATAAAATGATTTTTATTGCAATGCTCACACACATTTTTGCTTTAAAATATCAATAATGTACGTCATCGTTTTATATTAGGTTTTAATAAATTATTACAATGCTGCATACTATAATATATTTAAATAAATAAACACATATTTTGAACGCAATAAAGATCGTATTACACTGTTTATAATTTAATGATTTGTTCTTTCGAAAAATGTCTATGCTATACACAACACTAAAATATGTATTTTGAGTGCTATTTAATAGGATAACCACCATGCAACAGCAACCTAGGCATACGTGCCCAGTCAATGTTTTTGCATAAATGATTGCTGTTCTAACTTGTACTAGGCTGTGGTATAATATTTAGATAGGATTTCTAAGCGGGTAATATTGGTTTTGGCGGACCGTTTAAGTCTACAGCCGATATAATAAACTGACTACACTTCGGTAATAGCGGTGTTGCGGTATAACAATTTGTATTCAATAACAAATAAATTTAACTAATTTAATGATTAATACTACCTACGTAGTTTGAAAACTGATTATGTTGGGGTTCGCTTCACATCATATTACCTACCTTTACTTGTTCACAATAAATTAATATTGTTAATCGACTATTTAAACCCGTATTGTTCGTAAATTGTACCTATTATACTACCGAAAACGTGCTAGTATTAAATACACACATAATATTTAATATTATATACATAGCACAGTTTTGTTTGGAAGAGAATGATTCTCTAGTTTGAAAATAGTAGTTTTAAATGATTTTTACAATACGTTTCGTTAATTATACTCGTAACTTTATTATAATATTATAATTTAAAATCGTTAAAATAAAACGTCATAGTAAATTAATTTACGAAATTAAGAGTTATAGTATAATTATGTTTCTTAAGTATTTTATGTCTCGAAAATAATAATTATAATATTATTTACCCAAGTATCACTACGTGCTATAAATTAAACATTATAGAATGTGATTTATATATGTATTATGATTATTTTCAAAATAAAGCAGTTTTTACGAGTACTAAACCTATTTGTAACGCAATAGAAGGAGGTCATTATATATATATATATATATATTTTTTTTTTATATATTCAACGATAGTGTTAAGTATTGAGTAAAATTTTGCAAAGTTTAACATTTACATAAAGTTTTGCTTAAAAAATCTACAAATAAATTTTATAAAAAAATTTTTTAGTTTAAAGAATTGAAACTTTAACTATAATTGGAATAAAAGCCTGTAAAGTCATTAAAGATGTAGCTTTAACTCTTTTCATTTCATTATAATTATAATACGCCTAAATTATTACAAATTATACAGAAATATCAAATCTTTATAATATTTGAAAACAATTCTGGACAGAGATTAAAATGTATTATAGTTTTTTTATTTAATTTCATAGGGTATTCTTAACATTTCAAATGTTTGTAAACAAAGTCTACGAGTTAATTTTTTTATTTTAAAAATGTATTAGATGCACAAATTAATAATACAATACATTATTTGTGCAGATGAAATTATACTATTTGTATATTTATTATTTTTTTGTTTTAAGCATAGCAGTCTTTTTAAATTAATCAATATTGATTTTATTTTATTAACACTGCGTATGCATAAACTGTGTTTATGATATAATAATAATAATTCTGATTTTATTCAAATTCAATTTTAAAATAAAATAATTATTTATTTAATATTGACGTTCCATAGTAATACTATAAAATTAAACGTATAATTTCAATAATATTCTATGCATTATGCAAATTTCAAATAATACATAATTTATATTGTAAAAATGTATGGAATATTATTCCAAACGTTTCTTACTACTACCTAATAAATGAAATAATTATTAAATATAATATTTATTACGTTAGATAAAAACTGATCCCTCTTTCAATTTCTTATATTTCTCGTTTTAATAAATAAAATGTTTATGAATGTATAGTGCAGCAGTAGTAGATACTATATATCAGTGGTTTTCAAACTGGGTGCCGCAGCACACTGGTGTGCCGCGAGTATGCACTAGGTGTGCCGCGGTTTTTCCATAAATTACCGATTGCATTGAATTGCGATATAAGAAAATAAATGCTTTCAATCTCTATGGATTTGATATATATTTATATTATACTGTAATTGTAATATTAATAAATAAATAATAAAAATTTCTAATTAAATGTATATAAAATTATAATTAATTCAAAACAATTTTGTTCATCTAAAAAAATGTCAGTGTGCCGTGAAAATTTTTTGAAGTGTACGGTGTGCCGTGTATAAAAAAAGTTTGAAAACCACTGCTATATATACTAGAAAAAAAATATAAATATACAATTGCAGATCATCCAAGAAGAAGCATGCACATAAGATGATTCAAATGTTTTTGTTACGTGATCTTGTTGCAAATGTCGATATATAGATGCTATACCGCACAGTAGTTAACTACAAATTTACCTGCAGATACATACATGTCGAATATATAAACAAGGTGTAATATATACTAAACGTTAAAGATAAATAAAAAATGTATTGTTATTCTATATTATTATGCTCTATATCTAGTACCTAATTTTGGATAAGTAGAAAATATAAAATTAATATTTTTTTTTTCTTAAAACTATAAAACGAATTCATTATCCCAGTATCCCAGTACTATTATTTTATTTTTCCAAGAAGACCTTAAAGAAAAAAAATATAGAAATAATAAAATAAAAATGAATAATAATAATAAAAAATAAAAAAAAATATCAAATGAAAACGAATGTCGGTCATGGATACAACAGTAGCCATTGGTGAGCAATTCTAAGCACGGAATGTACCCCAATTTGGAACACATTTAATTAAAGAGCGCTGTGCGCCTATAAAGAACTCGACTGCCAGTCAGACTGCCAACGTTGCCCTCCATAACAATATTTTAATGTGATTATCAAATTCTAGGGTTTATTTTTAATTGAGATTTCTACAGAACGGCAGTGAATAATAATACAAAAAGGATTTAAAAAAATTAATAAATAAATAAATAAAAACAAAATAAAGCAAATATTAATATTATAATATAGAAGTAAAACGGACAAACGGACAAACCATATCATAGTAAAGCGTTAAAAGCGTGATATAATCCATTTTAATAGAATTTTTAAATATTTTTGGCATATAAAATTATTTAATTTTACCTCTCTAAATCGCATATAATAATGTATATTATTATTATCATAAATTCCATCCACACAAGTACACGTCATGCCGCGTATTGTACTGTATTATAGTGTGACGCAATAGAGTGGAACAATAATAATAGTGGATAAAAGGCGTTTGATTTGATTGTTTAACCATCACTTTGGTCAAAAATGAAGTGTAAATGAAATTTTACAACTTGAAATTCTCCTTTTCCTTATAACGTTTCTATATTTATTTTATTTTAACATTGTATATTCAACAATAAATAGTAGCAATATTGTTAACCCCTATAAAAATTACTCTAACGAAACATTTTGTCTATACCTATCGTATTTAGATACTTACGTTTAAAACTAAAACAGCAAACAATAAATCAAAATTGTTAGTTTAAATAATAAATTATTAAATATTGGTATAAATACTTTGAGTTATAATTCCAATATGCCCAATGTAATAACTCTAACATATTATATCACATACAATGTACGTCATTATATTATATTTATATCAAATGGTGCAACTCTCAACTAGATAAAAAACAAAATTATTTATGATGATGGTAATTATTAATTTTCCACTTAACTCTAAGATAATTGATTTTTTTGATTACTATAGTATTAACCAGTGTTTTAAACTTAACTCTGTAACATCAAGAATTTATAAATCCTAAATAATTTTGAACTTTATGTTCTTAAAATCCATTATCAGTTTTGATGCAACAGCGATAGCCATTAATTCTTCTTGTTTTCCTCTCATATCCATGTGTTTGGTTACCAATCATCTCAACCACCGTTTGTTGCGGAACATCTATACCGTCGATGCCACTGCCGCACCATTAGCATGTACCTACAATAAATGCACATAAAAGAATCTTTTTTCTATTATGAATCTCCACACATTGGAAGCCACTTCTCGATGTTTGTTACACCAAAGGGCTAATGGTTGACGTTTCATTATTAAACCATTTTGAGTTATTATTTTATTGTAATAAACAAAAAATACACACCAGATAAACGGCAGGTTGTAACTTCGGTTCAAACCACGTCTAAAAAATAATTGTATTAAATTATTATTAAAAAAGAAAAACTATAGATCCAATTAAATTTTACTGATCTCTGTAAAATGACTAATACTATTAATATTACTATAACCTTTAATGTACGTATATCAGATATGTATTTGTCTCGCTGATTGTTTTATAACTATATATATTTATATACTAGCAAAAACTTGTTCAATTAAAAATATATATTATTTAATATTGTAATATTATATTTTCTACAAAATTGATACCCGAAATATTGTAAAAGTTTCTTCCACAAAATATTTTAAAATTTAATTTATTATTTGTTAGTATAACATAACATCTCAACTCAACTCTTTTTATTATTTTTTCAAAGTGTTACCTAAACTCCATTTATTATTATTAGGTATTATGTATCAACATCTGAAAATTATACCAACATTCTTTTAGTGAAACAATATGGTACGACTCACAGGTTATTTACTTAGTATTTCCCTCAAGCAATGTGTGCATATTGAACGCCTAAAAAGATCAAAACGTCTCAACTTTATCAAAACTTTAAGAAAAAAATACATAAAATATAAATACTTAATTTATATTCTATAGCTATAATATATCCTACAGTTAAATTATAATGTAGTAAAACAAACGTTTGTTTTGATTATAAAAATATAAAATAATTTATGTATTTCTGTGATTTTGTTAAATATTTAATTCATACAAATTGTTGTTGAACATTAATTTTAGCTCAGATTTCAACTAAAAATAATAATAATTTATGGTTTCTTTTTGTTGTATGATTAAAAAAAAAAAATGTTCTATACAGTTCTTATTAGTAGGTTTATAATGTTTAAATCTTTGATAAAAAAATAAATAAATATTGCGTAGTATGGAAACCGGTGGATAGCCATAAAATTTCTCGAAATAAATTATACGCTAAGTGTAAAAATAAAATTTACTTTAAGATCTCATTATATTAAATAATATATTTGTGATTTCAGAATTGAAATTATGTAATATAATATATTTACTATTTAGCTAGGTAAGCCATAACTATAAATGCTCATTAAAAACAGATATGTTGTACAAAAATGTAATTATTTTAATGTATACGATTTCTTTCGATCTTGTAATCAAGATATTCGGTAAATTTAATTGGTTTTCAATAAGCCTACGTATGTTAACTTACTCGTACATGTCTACGTATCCAGAATAATTATAGAAGTAATGCGTTGTCGATGTTGTCCAATATTTTAAATTGTAATATTATCTATAAATATTTATAATATATATATAATCAATTGTACCCATAATGCGATTAGGTATTAAGTTAATAAATCCAAATGATTCCTAGATTTTATCAGTATATAATTTTGCATAAGGATCGTTCCGCAAGATGTGTTTGATCCGTATCGGTTGACAAATCATTCTATTTGATTTTAAATTAATACAAATATCTAATTAAAGCGAAGAATAGAATAGGACCCAATCATTAGCACATTATATGCATTTAAAGGATATAATTCTCTAGATATATCTTCCAAAGTCCATATTATTTCATTAAACAGTACATGCCTATATAATATGTATACATATTTCATGCGTCTGTGTATAATATACTATAACCTTAAATTATTGTTATTTATTTTTATTTATTTAAATTTGTTCCGAATACTAGATATAATTTTGAAAACAGCGAACGCTATTTTATATTATAATACAAGACTACGATGATATCATAAATATTATTGTTCAAGAACATAACAATACGGTAATAATTAATGATTATTATAATACTGCATAGGGTATTATTGGGATGACACGTTCATTGCGCTGATCGTCACTAGTGGTATTAGTACAAATAATAATAGTAATTCCATGAGTGATATTGAAAATTTAAATTGTTTCCGCTCGGTGTCATACAAAAACTGTTTACCAACGTCGCGCTAATACAAAACAATCGAAAACTTTAACAATTTTATTTTGTTTACGCTTTGTGTAAAATTTTGCAAAAGCTATTAGGTTGATCTATCATCAATTCTTATCTTTGTCATCGTCATTATCACTATTACTCATTGCATAGTAATAATATAGCTACGTCGTTACTAATTATTATGTATGTGTGCGCAAGTGCACAGAACCGTTGGCGATCTGGTTTTAAGCACCCGTAGTCAGAAAAGAAAGTACAGTCAAATTCGCTTATAATGATCTTCAAGGGACCTAGATAATCTGATTGTTATACCGGGATTATAAAAAAGTAACCAAATACATTACTTGGAATAATTTTACCCGAAATATCGTTATATACGGCATCATAATAATTAAATTTTACTGTATTAATAAATTCGATTAGTTTAAAAAACATTCATTTTTATAATATACCCTTAAGTATAAATCTTCCAAAAATAATAAGAGGTCTAAATACCAAATACATTTTAGATCAATGAAAGACTATGTCCCTCACTCCCTCATACTCACCAATCGCCATTCCACTTACATTTTATATTAATAAAACCAAATAATTCTACATCATTTATATGAATTATAACATTTTATCCCAGAAAAATTATTATGAAATCATGATATTATACTAGAAATTGAATGAAAATGGTTTTTAGCAATTATCATTTACAATTTTATTTTATTTTCCGATGTAGATGGTCAATAAGTCCGATAATTTACCTATTTTGGTATGTGATCAAGATATTTAATTATTATTTAAAATAATCACGGAAATCGATGTGCTAATATTGCAAACATTACGATTCAGAATGCAAAAGAACCCGTAATGATTTACACTAATGAGCCAACTATATCTGTTATAATTTGATTTTTGTATGGATATACGTATAATTATTTTACTCGGCGATATTCATAACACGAAATAGCAACTATTACAAACATGTATAATATAAAATGCTCGTACAGTGTCAGTTCGCACATATAATGCACATATAATATGTTATATACATACACATATACGTGGGTGTCTGCAGTGTGTACACCTATAAATATCACTGTATTGTACTTGTACATTATATTATAATTCCGTATGTATGCATTTGTATGGCTGACCATTGTGTGTGATCGTTTGTCCATGAATCATGATATGGTCATCTATTTCGACGCTTAATGTGCACCCCCAATGGATTTATTAACTCAGTTCGGTCGGCAAAAAACCATTTGCGAAAGGGCAAAGAGAGCGAGGCGCGTGCGTAAATTATAAAGTTCCCCAATGTCTGTCGATACAGGCTTGTTTATTATAATCATATTATACAGGGCGATGCATTCAAAGGCAAACGAAGGATCGTGTTATCGAAAAGTCGTATGTTCGTTTTTATAATATTGTACAACTTCTAAAAATAGTTGAGATTTACTAGCAATTAAAGTACTAAAAAATTTAATTATTTATAAAAATGTTATTTTGTAGTGTGTTAAAATTAAAGAAAAAATTACTCTCAAAAATGTTACAACTTTTCGAGAAAATGAGCATATGTACGTATATTTTAAAAAACCTCTCTGTATATGTATATAACACGCAGAACAGCGTTACATTTTTGAATTCGTTTATTAATAATAAGTTTAATATTACGCACAGGCCCTTAATATAATAATATTGTTACTTGGACATTCTTTTTCGATTTAATTTTCTAATATGCGTCAAAAATAACACCCTGCGAGTTAAACATATATATATATATATATGTACACATTAATCGTTCTTTGCTATAACTATATAATATATTATATCTGCGTTTCCTGTATTACTCAGTATAAATCATTTACGCTTTGACGTTTTAAATGTTTGGATTTATTTTCACACGCGTGCCTCGTGCGGTGGGATGGAGGCGGAAGGCGCCGTGTGTATTATGATAATTGTATTAAAGTAAAATGGTCGCTGCGACTAACTCGTAAAATATTACAGTTCAGTTTTATTATATTATTTATATATATATTTTTTTTCAAGTTAATTCGTAAACTCTACGACCAATTAGACGGGAATTCATGATTATGAGTGATAAGACTTATATTATGGACATAATAGGCGGACAACAATAATAAGATATATTATAAGGCCATTTGAAAATCTGTTTTATTTTTTATGATCACATAAAATTTGAAATACTTCTTATAAATACTACAATAGAGTTGTATATGGCGTCGAGTTTATTTTAATGGTTTCCTTGTCGATTTTAAATTTCAAATGCTTTAATACAACTATACTATTATTATAATGCTGGTTAGCCAAATTATGTAGATTCGTAATTTTTATACTTTTATATTTTTATATTTTTATATTTTGCATTTTTATTTTGTCAAATCTACAAATATAGTTTACTCTTCATAGCTTCTTTACTAAGTATTGTTAATTATATATTATAAAAAAAGTGTATTGCATTTTTAATGTTTCAGTCAATAATATTTTCATGTAGATTAATAAATATTAAATTAATAATATCATATAACAACAAATATAATTATACGATAGCTTTAAGTTAATATATTTAAAAATATTAATATTTTATAAATAATAGGTAATTTTAATCGTTCTATCCTAGGGGGTTAATGAATAGTATCATATCCCGTTTCCTAGTTACACATAAAACAAGTTAGATGTTTGTATGTTACTTACACAGTTTTTATACAAATTTAATTTTTTCATCATCATTTTATACATCAATATATTAAGTATTGGTTATCACTTATCAGACGGGTATACATAAAACAGTAATTTAAAAACACTATAATTTTATATTTGCATTTGTTTGGCTAATTATAATGAATTTGGTTTGTTTGAACGAGCTGAAAGAGAATAAATTCTAGATACGCCTACTGCACATATGGTTGAACAAAAAAAAAAAAAATAAAAATAAAAATAAAAAATATGAGAATAAATAAACGATGATTTAATTCGCTAGTAGAATGAATTATGTACGTGGACCACCCTACAGCACACTAAGCCACAGACGATAAAACTGAACAACATAAAATAATATTATACGGTATTTTGCTATTACGTCATAATTCAAATATAGATTTATAAGATTATTATTCATTACTTTTAATTTATTGTTAACATGATCGACTATTAGCGTTATATAATGTAGCTGACGTAAATTAAAATAATAATATGCACTTTTATTATGTCGTTATATCCAGAGCGCGATGCTTGTTATTTTTAAAGTATTTTGTCAAAATGTACTCAGCTTGTGAATACTTAAATGGTACCCAAACAAAACGATGACATTTTTATGGTTTGTTATGGTATTTGACTGTGTTATTTATGAAAGGTCAAGCCTACGAACCCATGACTCTTCATTAAAAGGGTATAGGTACCTTAATGTATTATAAGTACACTATAATAGTGTTAGCCAACGACATAATAATATCAAAATTATTTACCACAAACATAACTATTGTCTTATATTAATTCTTCTATTCAATGAAAACTGAATCTATTTTAAATTTAATTTATCAAATATTTTTATTAAGTATATCACTGTTAGTCCATATTATGTTTTCTAAATTTATTCCAAGTAACTTAAATTTTATCTGATCTTAAGTTAAAGCGTTACGTTTATCAGGTAGTAAAATTGTGATATTCATAAAAAATAGACGAAATCTACATGTGATCTAACTCAGCCACTTTCATTAAAACTGTTTCCGATATCATATTTTTATGAAATATTTGCCCCGATAACGTTGCAATACTTCACTAACAATAATATTATATACACATCATATCATCTCTGGTCGAGAGTGATCCGCCCAGCACCTATTAAGAGTGTCGGGCATTTTTTACGTGACGATAACCATACGTTATCATTGTTATTATTTATTCCACTTGTGTCAGAAATGATTTAGATGAAATATTTTCATACAAAACACAAGACGGTCACTTGGCCAAATATACCACATGGGTAGGAGGGGGGGATTACAAAAACGAACGGACGTCAAACTCGATATAGCGCACTATATTATTGTTATATACATATACGCACACACAGCTATGTAAGCAACGCTTTTCTCCCGACGTTATTTTGAAGCGAAACTGAAAATAATCTTGGATCGAAATCGAATGAAACAAAAACATTCTCCAGAAACCTTAAATTGAAAATAAATTAGATAAGACCAGCTTTAACACTGTTCAGTCTAATGATAATATAATAACTAACTATAGAAATCTAAAACACGTGACAAGGTATTCTCGACAAAAATCCTTTACATGCCGTTGACACATATTTTATGCTATATTAGCGTGTTACATTATATCACATTTGATGCTTACAAACTTAATGATAGTATACGCTCAACGATGGGGACGAATCGATCACTTAACTGTTATCTTCGTTTATGTATTTTGGGATAACCACCTTGGTAACTACGGAATGGATTCGAACAGGGTTTTTAAAATTAAAGTTTATTAAAGGACTGCGTGTTATAAACATAATAAAATTATTCAAATTTTTCTTTATTTAAGTGGATTACGAGAATCTCTCATTTATAGATATATTAAAATAACTTTTTTCAGTTAATTTTAAAATAAAAATTACTAAAAGAATATTTAAAAAAATAACGATTTACTAGTGAACTGAGATTGAAACCAAAATATAACGATATCCTACTGTATATTTGGTCATTTCTTCCTAAGCAAAGTTAAGTATATAGTTAGCCGCTTGGTATGCATAAATGTGACACCGTAAAAAAAAAAATATCATGTAATATATAGGGTATAATATTTATTATACTTAGATAATGTTTTTAAATTATAAGTTTTGATATATGAATAATAATTATTAACATTCTCAAATCACCATAGCTCTCATAATATATGTTTTTCTACACTTATTAGTTTTTATCATAAACCTATTATCCTACAAATACGTAAGACAATAATTTAAAAACTACTCGTTCGAATTTTTGTTTTGATTTACTGTTACATAATTCACAATAAAAAGAGAGAGGGGGTTCTAATTAAAAAAAAAAGTTTATATTACCACTATAATTCACCTTTATATGTATTATGTAGTATGACAATTTTCAAGAACTTAAAAATATTGTTTTAAAGTATACTTATTTAAATATTCCAAAAATCAGATTTTGAATAATTGAATCGAAGAAAAAGTGTAGCGAGGGTATTTGGTGAATCACTTTGTATTTTATTATACATCAAAGTCAGCAACCTCGAAATTTTGACTATTGCACACGTGGTCCCTCATCGTATAAGCGCATCATGGCCCACAGTCCTCCCATCACCTACTGTAACGATGTCAATTTATTTTACACGCTTCATTACGTATTAATTTTATGTCGTTTCGAGACGTCTATTATTTAGTATACGTATATACTATACAGTATACATATATACAGGGTAATTTATATTTATTTACTTAAACGACCGTATAAAACGTTTTGTTCTTCTATAAATCGAAAACATGACTTTTACGTAAAAAACTAACAAAATAAAAGCAATGTTTGCTGACGTGATAAACCTATGTTTCAATGATAAGCAGCGAAAATAAAAAATCTAACGATGAATAATATGAGAAATTGTAATGATGTTGAGTTTCGTGTTTAATATTGGTACCGTTTTAAATAGTTTGTTAATTGTAAAACAATTAATAGACATACATACACAACCTGAAGTAGGTATATACTTTTAAAAGTTATGAGTATTCGAATGATAAACGATAAAAACGATAAAGATGTGTACAAAATATCTACTAATAATAACTACGGTTCATTAAAAATGTTTCACCATTTAAAAAGTACCATTCTCTAAATAGCGTACATTTTATACAGAGTGATTTTAATCACAGTTATACCGAAAAGCACAAATTAATATTTTAAATAAAATAGAATATAATTTTACATTTGTAATATTATTATTCTATATTAGCATAGATTTTTAAATTTTTATTTAAAGCAGAATATTTTTTCTTAGAATTTGGTGTACACAAATTTAGTTTTTAGTCATAATACAATTACCTAAAATTAAATGAAGTAAAATGAAATCGGGGTCCCCCGCAAAATGTAGGAGCAATAATCTGTTTATCATCTCTTTAAATACTTATAAAACTAATTAACTTCTCTTTAAAAACTAAAAAAATATATATATTTATGTAAATATATAATACTTTGAAATAAAAAATGAAAAATGTACACTGTCAAAAAAGTTTTGAACAATTATGATGATACTATAAAATATTTGCAAATATTTTAGCAGGGATTTTTTTTAAATAATTAGTAATTACTAATTAGTATTTATTAAACAATTGTTCTATATAATATTAATTTGTTCGGATGGTGAGTAAGGTAGTATCTATAAGACGACGGCTACGAAGATAATTTTATGACGTGATTGAAATACGAACATGTCGCACATTCGATGTATTAATTTGACTTGGATACGACACCGCAAAAAAAAATGTTAGCACAGTATTATATAATATTGTTATTTATTATATTAATAATGTTTCCATTAGATTTCAGTATAAATACTGTAAAGGTATATAATAGGTATACGCCACTGTTGCTTTTTACATCCCTTGTGCGTGTGTATTATGTTATAATATAATACAATATAATATTGTGGAAGACGAGCCATCATTGTCAGTCCATCCGTTATTTTAGATACCGATAAATTATGACTATTACGTGTGCGTCTAAATCGTAAAACGGTTCTCCAGTTACGGTTATGATTATCATTAAAACGGACGATTGTGAGCATGAATCGTTGTTGAGTTAATTTTTAATACACGGCAGACGCAGTCACACACACACACACACACAATGCAGTACATTATGTAGGTGTAACATAGAAATAATTTTGCGAGAGTTACAAATGTCGAAAAAACTCGATACTGCAAGTTCAATAATAATATTATGAACAATTTAAAGATATAATTCAAAATATATCGTTGCAATAAATACATTTTTTTTTCGTGCGCGAGAAACGGCCATCTTCAATATGAAATAATATTATGTAAAAGACTAGCGTAACGCTGCAATTATGCATCTTAAGATAGGGTGGCCATATTAAAAAAACAAAAAAAAAAAAAATTAGGATAAAAGAATAATCATAATATTTTTAAATTAATATGAATTATTATATTTTTTTTTGTTGATTTTTAACTGTAGAAAAATATAATTTTTTAAATTATTAAACATAAATATTTAGACACATAAAAACATTATTTTGAAAAACATAAAATAACATGGTTAAATTAAATTAATACTTTTTAAAATTTCTTTTAATCACGTATTTTATTATTTTAATTCGTGGCAGATCTTAGTACCATTGTCTTAATATAAAATAAAAAACCTATTTGAAATACAATTGAATTCAGTAAATTAAATATTAAAAATTGGTTGTGAAATATTGTAAAAAGTAATTTAAACTCGATTATTATTGTTTCATCCATAAGCATAACCTCTAACCCACAACACGAAAGTGTAATTGAGTATTTATCAGAAGGGCATTCGATTACAATCGAGTTAGACGTCGAACATATTATGTTATTCTAACACGAAGGCGCAATGTTTCTGTATGCAATATATTAATAATAATAATAATAATATATATATATATAGTTTGGAACCTCATCAAACGTCGATTTTCGACGCAGTCTAGCGCGGTGGGATTCGTTTTCGAACAACCACCTCACATGAATGTGAACCCAATCATGCTTTAATTCAAAAAAAAAAAAAAAATCGGTTGTGAACAGAAAAAACACAAAAACTAATACCGAACCGTACCGCAAGAATGTGCTGGATTTTATTGACTTTCGTGTCCAAGAAGAGGGGAAAACAAAAATTCGTGATTTTTTTTTTATACGCGAATTGCTCCGAATGCGAACCGTACAGTAATAATACTATAGCCTGTATAAGGTACCTATTATATAACCTTCATGTACCTACGCGGCAGACCGCGAAGTGTAACGATCGAAAGTATTGGCGGCGGCGGCGTTGTGGGTGGAAATAGTGGTGACGTTGTTAGTGTTGCTGATACTACGACTGCTGCATATTATACATTTATCGTGCTCACTGGAGTTACACTTTCTGACGAATTTCGATCAAATCCCAGATTTTCCATCCCTTCCGCCGTTGAGATCGTGGTCGCAGTTTTTGGGATTTTTCACATATTAAACCGATCAAAAAAAAAAAAGCAATTTCCCTCACTCCTTCTCTCGCCGTCTATTTCTCTACGTTATCCTTGTACTGCTCTCGCTTCTACCCATCATTCTCTCCGACGACAGCCATACTATTATTCTTCCTTTACTGGTTCGTCTCGTATCATCGTCGACCCGTAAAACCCTCCGTAGATACATCTACCGGCATATATACGTATATATTGCAGTTTCCGTCGACATTCACAAGCTCCATTTTTTTTTTTTTTTTTATCGTTGTCGCACTCTCTTGTATGGGGTACCTTTATACGACGTGAACGATAGATTGACAGACAGGTATGTATAGATGCTGTCGTCGTCGGCGAGAGATCAAACCGACCTCTCATGCGTGATATTTCGCAGTAACGTCTTTAAATTTTCGAAAAATCATCGGTCTAGACTATATGTATATACATTATCTGAAACTTTCAACATTATACATAAATATATTTAATGTAAAATATTATTAAACGATTGAAAACGGTCAATTCGATTTTTGGTATCTTTTTCTCTCCCATTATTTCGTTTTTTTTTCTACCCGTACATTTTGACTAAGTCTGTTTTAGCACAAAAGTATTTAATTTAATAATATATATAAATGTATAATATGTAAATATATAATCCATTCGCGAAATTATATAAATATTATATCATCTATATGAAAAACAATAGTTAATATCCCACGTGTTTACGTCAAACGGTTTTAATATATTCGCCTGTGTACTTACCAGCTAAATACATAAATTATACAGATGAAATATGTATCATAAACAGTTAAAATAATTTATCGATTAACATATTATATATATACTATAGATTATAGGAATTTAAAATAAATACACATATTTTAATTACAAAATTTTAAAGTTGTGATCAGTGGACACCTAACGAAATAACAAACAACAAAAAAAAACACTGATAATAAGAATGTATTACTGTATCATAACCTGCACAGCCGATAATTTCATCATCTTCTATTTTCATTAGTTATTGTTTATTGATAAGTGAAATACGTATGACTTATTTCATAGAAGTTAATAGAAATTTCATGTCTTATCGGAGTATCTCTAGTGAGGGTAATAGCTAGGCTGATAATTTAATTTCTTTTGGATATAATTGACAGTTATAAACATTATTTTTTTTATGCCGATCATGTGTCTCCTTATAGTTTAAAAAATAAAGAATCATTAAAGCGTCAGAACTCGGAAGACTAACGACCAATTTGGGTTAACGTATAGAAGATGAACGTCTTCTTGATGTAAATATCAAATTAGCTGTTTACAAAAAACCGATATTAAGTATAGCATATAATTATAATAGGTATATTTATAATAATTATGGATAACATATTACGCATTTCTGGAACCATTCCACAGGATGTTTTAAAGCCGATAAATCAGTTCTTTTACTCATAGTATTGTATAATATTATAGGCTCACGGACAAAAACGGTATGCTACATAGCTAATTATATTCTACGTAGGTCGTAGGATCAAAAAAATTTATATAATATACATAGAGAGATGATTGATTAGCAAACGTCGAAGATACATAGGCGCTTTCTAATACAGTAAATATTTAATACGTGTTAAAAAAAAATATAACGTAGTGTTATCGATGATGAATTATAATTTACAAACGTATATCGATATATGCTGACGGGTGTATTACACATGATTGTATGTTATTCGCGCACATCGAAGACAGCGAAGATACATATTTCCAACGCGTGATATATAGGCGCTCACATATTATTTTAAAATTATTATGATGTAGACGGGAATAGAGAAACAAGAAGTTTGACAATCGGACAAGTTAGTTAATTGTATCGGCTTGTTATTAGCGGTCCATTGAGCGACGTTTCAAACTGTTTGTGGTGTGTATATTGCGTTTTGTTTTCAGATAATACGCGTGTTTTTCCAACACATACATTTATCATGTAATATATAGTCATACATGTGTGTCTTGGTAGAAATGTCAAGCAAGCCAAAATGCATATTATTTTAATCGTATATTTATTCCGAGTACAAGAATTAAATATTATATAATAATATGTTTTTATTTATGCGTGCATAAAAACGTAGTTATATATTAAAATTTAACGAACTATTGGATGTAAATACTCACCAAGATTAATCTTAAGTTTTTTTTACACCTATTATATGTGTCAAACAAAACTGTGAGTATAATACGATTACTATTTCCAATGGTGATTGTATATACATTCACACTAAACGCTAATCAGATTGGCGCGTCGATCTCCCTTAAAATGAGTGAAAAAAAAATGTCAACGTGGAGCACTAAAAAAGCACAAAAAAACTCTTTAAAGAAAAAAATAGAGTGCTTGAAACCTTGGAAAAAAACGCGAGTACAAAAATATAACGTATTCACATAAATTATAACGTGATATTACCATAAATTAAAAAAAAAAAAAAATGGTTGAGAGGAAAATTAGATGGAATGAGGGAAGAAAAATACAATAATAATTGTACTCAAGTGGTTATAATAGTATAGATGTGTACATTCATCCTAAATAGGATATAAATACATATTCAAAAATATATAAATTTAAAAAAATACCTTTTATAAGTATAGTTACCATCATATTTTGATTTTTAAATGACAACCATTATAATTGCTTTTATTTAATATATTCTGATAAAGAAAATTAAAAAAATAATGATGGTCCAAATAAAAACAATAATAATAAAATTATGTCTAAAAAATACAAAAAAAAATTATTAAAAAGGTATTTTCCATTGTTATAATTGTAATATATTATGTTTGTTTTTCGCAATTAAATCTGTTGCGTTCAATATCATGATGAGTGATATAACTGTTTCAATTTGTAAAAACAAAAATATAATTTATTTACCGATCATCTTTTAAAAAATCAAAATTCCATAACCATTCCGTTAATATAACGTGAAATAGTACTATATACTTCATATAAATGTGTTGCAGATTGTTTAAGCTATAGATCATGTTTGACTAGCTTTAAAATTTAAATCTGTTGTACAGTTATCTCAGATTAGTTGGATCGTCCATTAACACATTATTTAATTATTGTATAGAAACTACTGTACATAGAATGAGCTGCCTTATTTGTCGATGTTATTTGACCAATTACAAATAAAATATTTTTTGTTCATAAATTTAAAAATTGTGATAAAAGTAAGGAGATAAAAAAAAAAGTTAAAAAGAAGGATGATTAGTATAAATCAATGTAAGAAAGTTAGAGCCTAAGAATTTAATAAAATTAATTTTCACTCGAGCTTCATGGGAGATTTATGGAGTTAAACAAAAAAATAATAATATATTGGATTTTATGATTTTTTGTTATATTATTGAATAGCATTAATATTTCACATTAGAGTATCGAGAAATAAATTAAAAGTGGGGTAGTTTATTCTGTATATAATAGATACCCTGTTAAATTTTAAATTTGAATTTTGATTACATCATAAATTCTGTAATAATAAAAATACTTTTAACATTTTTCTTTTAAATTTTAATTTATAGTTCATAAACATTTTACTTATATAATTTAGAAATTATAACACATAATTTATGACTCGAAATTTTAATAATATAAATAATAATAATAATGTTATCTAATATAACTATTTTAGTGTATATTTAAAACACAGTATAAATTATTTGATATTTTAAAGAAATTAATATCAAGTTACATTTTTATGTTTCTAAAAAATGCAAAATATTGAGTTAGGGAGTGATTTATGATCTGTAAGTGCATTGTGCATTAACAGATTGAGTAATATAGATTTACATATGATTAAAATTTAAACCTTTGAAATGAATGTTACACTCTGCTATTAAACACACTTATCGTAAACAAATTAAAAGGCATCACTTAACGGATAATCTTATAGAAATAGAAAATGCTTAAATATCATAATTCTCCAATTAAACATTTACGTATATAAAGACGAAACGATAATGGTTTCATCGCTTGGTCGTGTACAATGTACATATTTTATTCGAATGAAATTATATCTGGTCATTTTTTTTAGTTATTTGATAATAATCATGACAATAAAACCGTGAGCATCAATGGCGGTATCACACATACGTTTCCGGTATACATGTAGTCCGAATACACACAATCTCATTTCTAGCTGTCGTTATCAGTACCATAAGTTGATGAAAGAAATGTGTGGCTCATAAGTCAACGTAATCTCACCTGAAGTATTATTAAAATTAGTCCTCCGCAACATGCTAGGTATTAAAATAATGGTGTTATTTATACGTTCAATTAAATAAGTATAATAACATTTAAAATTATAAAAATCAAAATTTCAATTGATTCATTGTTAAAGGAATTGAGAGAAATGAGAATAATAATTAGTAAATTACTATATTTAGTTAGTTGATGCTGATTGTATAATATCCTTCATAACCTACAACTATATTATATTTAATTGTGTGTCATGAAGTTGGTATAAATGGTTATTATTGCGTATCGAATGTTTTTTTAAAAGATTTATGGTTTTTAGCTTTCCATCATAATAACAACATCGTAATTTTCATTCATTGTTTAACTATATTATAATATAATATTGTATTAAATTATGTGCATACAATGTGATTTTTTTGTTTAATGTATAAATTTTTTTTCCAGTCTATAAATATTTTATTGAATCGAAAAATGTCTAATGCAACTATTCAATGTTTATTTGATTATCATATTGATTTATAACTTTTTTTTTGTGTTGTAATTTAATTTTCTGAAGCACCAACAATAGTATTATTATTATTATTATTTATTTTTCTTTTTTAATGGTTATGTACATAAAAGTCAAATATTGATCCAATAATGTAAAAATATTGTAAAACTTCTGTATAATTAAGAATTTAAAAATTCAAATTCAAACAATCTATATAGAAGAATTATTGGTAAAATACGTTCCAGAGAACGTTAAACAAAAATTAAATATTTTTAATTTTGATAAATTTCACCATGAAAATAATACATCAATTAACTCAAAGAGATATGTACCTGACCATTTTGAAGTTTTATCTTTGAGATTAACTTATACATATATAATTCTGGCTATGTCCTGTGATGAGGTCAGTATATAAAAAATCATCCGTGGTCTCTGTGGTATCTTGTTTGCTTTTTTTATTTTTTTAATCGTTATAAAATTATGTTTAACACAGCGTGATTTGTAGGTATTTTAGGAACATTATTTATATTTTGTGTACTATGCTACTATGCTGTATTCAATAATATTTGATTCTGTTGCACTCTCCATTGAAGATTTTTTTTTTGAATTTTATTCTAATTCACAAAAGCCATTTGAAATAAAAAAGATAAAGGGTAAAATATAATAATATCTGCAAACTAGCTATTATTTGGTGACACACAATTCACTTGACCAAAAATTTCCAATCTGCATGATTCCTGACTGGCTGACATAACAATGACCATGCAAGACCGTTCATGACAAAACGGCAAAGCACTTTTAAAGTTTTTATTTTAATACGGTTAGGTAGCTTTTGAAATAATGGGTATCACAATTGTATCACCGTTTGCTTGTTATAAAAATCGTTCGAGCGAGAGTGACTCGACCATAATACAACGAATCAATGGTGTCCATGAAGGAGTTTAAAAGATTTTAAGTTTTTGAACGCTAACATCAGATATTAAAATAGAGTATTATTATTCGTAATATCACCGGAAAAGCGCATTTTTAGAACGATTTATCATGATTTATCGACGACTTTAAACTGCAGCAGGCACGTGCGGCGTACATATTATATGGGATTTTAAACCGAAAATAATATGGACCGGAGAAAATAACAAAATATACTATGCGTATATATTATGTCTTTCACGAGCGTTTAAACACACGTTATAACGTATTATGTGTACAATAATTCAAACAAAATATATTATACGATACACGAACCCGACGAGAACTTGAATTATATTATTTTGTAATATTTATTGGATTTTGTGTCTGTGGCGTTGCATTAGCGAAAAAATCGCCTCTGCCGCAATTCTAATACATTTTCGAGGTTAGGTTAACTATGTAACTACGCCGGCGAGAGTTAAAACAAATAATTTAAATTGTACACAGAAAATTAAAAATTAATAATTTTTTTTTGAACTCAACGAGCCAGAACATGATTTATTAGATTCCATTGCGAAAATACTATCTATAATATATCATAACGAAGTATATTCACGGTCACATTATTATTTATATTCGTAAATTGATAAAATACAACGGGACGAGACTAACTAATGAGAATATTTGTTTAAACAATTCTCGTACATAATAATTCATCACGAGTCCCTTTTATTAATGGTATATATATATATATATATATATATACATAAATATAAAATATATTGTGCGACTTGGTTAAAACTGAGCCCCCGAGCCGAAACGTCTTTATTAGAAGTGGGCATAGCGAGTTCGTATAATTCAATCACGTCAGTCGTCGACATTTTTCTTTCACAAACGCAATGTTCCTCGACGTCGTAATTGAAAGCGACTCGATATTGACGATGGTTTTTATTTCTCTTTTGTTTTCTACTTGAAGTTAATAATCAAATACTGTTATTGTATTAAATTATGTATAATATGTAAAATGACAATAAACATTTATATTGACATGGACGCCTTGGAGTTAACGGATACGCAGAGCGATCCCTTTGACTTACTGTGCATCTTGAAATATTTTTAAATATTAATTGTAAGAATACACAGTTACAAAAAAAAAAAAAAACAAAAAAAAGATGAAGTCCTTATTAATTTTTATGGTTTTTTTACTACTTTGAAATTATGGCTTATTGTAATTTATTTTTATACACTCGTACTGTAACTGAATACTTTTCTAAAATTGTTGAATGCTTATTCATTAAAAAATATACATTTATTATTATTAAATTGCATTATTTTTATCATAACATTTTTTTTTTATGGTATAGATCCTAATGTATAATAATATAGTTTTATGCTATAATAGGATGTAAAACAAATGACTTAAGCCTCTGAGTGGAACGACGGATAATATATGTTTGAGGTTCTAAAACATAAAGCATTTTGTTGTTTTCAATTTATTACCATACATAATTTATACATGTGCTACCGTAGCAGGGAAATTCTCTGAAAGTTTTATTCGACGACTGCTGGTCTAAAAATTTGATCCAGTTGGTGACATAAAAAATTAATTTTTCAAGATTCAAACATTTTTCTTTTTTTAGATAGTATACTAAAAATATTTATTTATAATTTAAAAATATGATGGAAATAAATGACTTTAAAGTCAGCTTATTAATAATTATAAAAATAAGAGCAAATTTCACATATTTTCACATATGATGTGTTATGATATAATTAAGTTAAGATTTATATGGATTTGCATATTATAATATACTCGTATATATATATTTAATTACTCACACAGTTATACAGGATTAAAAGATGTTGATGATGTGTTTTTTTTTTTTAACAAAGAAAATAATTCATAGAAAAATTGTTTAGTGTAAGTTTATAAATATATATTTTAGTGATAACGTGTGATTTGAAGAACTTTGAAAAATTAAACAGATGTATAAAGAAAAGTAATGTTTATGTGTAAATTTTTATGATGAAAGTTGTTTGTATAAACATTCATCTACGCAAATATTCATAGAAATGTTCTTTGGAAAGATGTTAGTTTATATTTTCATACTCTTTTACATCAATGTTGTTTCATTTTAAATTGATAATGAATGTATGAATAGGTACTTATAATTTGATTTGCTGTATATAGTACAATTCTATATTTTTTTATATTTTAATATTTTAATATATTGTGTCTGTATCTTGTAATCATGTAATTTGTGCAAATACGTTTTAAAATGAAACACTTCGTTTAATTATAAAAATGTTTAAAAATTATTTAAAATTTAAAATTTAAATTATTTTTTTTAAATGTTAATCATGATTAATGTTTGATTATTAATATTTATCAATGAGTCAAGAATCATAATATTTCTGAAAATTTTAACTTAACTTGTTTCTTAGATTTATTTTCAAGTTTTTCGATACATTAGTGCAAATTTACATTCAATCTAAACATAAATTCTATTCAAAGATAAGATAAAACTATATGATATTATATTACCGCATATAAGGTCAAATAATTCACTAATGTTTATCTCCATTTACCTCTAAACGTTCGTTTCAGTGTAAAGACTAAAAATTTTAATCAAGGGTCAAAATTTCTAGCAAATGCATACTTTTTTTTAGTAAATCATAGAACATTGAAATTAAATTACAAATTTGTTTCAAATTTCCCTGATGTCAAATAAGAAAATTTATTTAGCTAATTTATGCATATATATTATACATAGTTTATATTGCTATTTTGCTAATTTAGAGTTTTAGGTGCTAGTTATAAAAATATTTTTATTTAATAAAAAAAATAATCAATACAACTTCAATAAAATATATGAATATGAGGACGAAAACATACATTTTGATTTTTAAATAGTAGATGCGTTATCGGTTATTATTACTGATATCATTGAACAATTCTAATAATTTGGTTTAAGGATTCATTTTATTTACATGTTCCAGAGTAGAACCAAGTACCCACAGTTTCGTATTACCTACTACTGTATTCTATAATTAAATTTAAAAATTGTAAAATTAAAACTATTAAAATAATTTTATAACGAAATTTTAAAATTTGTTGTGCATATTTATCAATTTTTAGTACAATTTTTGGCACTAATTTTGGTGTTTTAAGTGTATATTAAATATAATTTTTTAGTGTTTTCATTCCTAAGACCTAGTTATAATATTGAACAATTAAAGTGTTTTAAGTATTTTTAACATTTTATTGTTTTTGGACTGAATGCTATTATATACTTCACAATATTCCGTTTTATCCGTTTGATCCATAGCTTTACAGTATCGTATGTACGTTACAATACATAGTATTTCGTGGTATTGAACCTCACGTACAACATTGACATTAAAGTAAAACTAATTTTTTTTACTTTTTAATTGGAATAAATCAAAACGAACTTAGGTTATAAAATAAATGTCATCTTATATTTTCAAAAATATAGTCAGAAAAAATTATTGATAGACAAACTGGACGGCAAGATGTTCTACATACTGATATTGTAAAATATTAATATTGTAATATGATAATAATACTGCAAGTGGATCTATATTGGACACAATGTGTTGTAAAACACATACAGTACGATTATCATAGACCATATATCATAATATTATATAATCTACCATAACTAAATGTCCAAAACTCGTCAAACTATTTGCACCTTTCAACAGCTGCATTGTAAATCGTTATAATAGGACATTGGGAATCATTTCATCCTCGTTGTAAGTCATTATCAAAAAAAAAAAAAAAAATCAAACATTTTATTTTGTTTTTCATTAAAATTTAACCATTAGTATATTATAGGACCTGTATTAAAATATTATATTATGCAACGTAGAATTTTTATTATGTTATATTATTACTATGACTACGAGAAGCTCTGTAAAGATATTATGTAAATTGCTCACCGTTATCACAGTCTTCCTATTATGTCCGCCGTTGACGTTTTAAAATATAATGTAGGCCTTCAATATTGTCATCGTAGTCGGAAGCCCATAACAGCGGCGCGCCGAATATATTGGATCTAAATAATTAATGCCATCAGTCAACGAGTTTGAAAATGAAAAATGGTTTATCCATTTGTAATTATGTGCCCGTAATATTCGCGTTCGTATTAAATCTCCGTGTAAAAACGTGTAGTCATATTGTTAGCGGTAAACTGATAGTGTTGTGTATTATACAGATAAAAACAATTTAAAGTATATTTTTATCAACCTATTTAAATTTAAATGCTATTTGAGATAAATGATCTAGACAATTTCTTGTGTGGAGTATTTTAATTTATTTTTTACCTACTCAGTATAGTCGGGAGTGCAGGGATACTCTTACACCATTGCCTTTAACTTGTTTATTCGATTTTATTTTAAATTAATTTCGATTATTTTAACTTTACTTCGTAATGTTTTACTGTAGTTGTTACAATTGTAGCAGAAATTGCAAATGCAATTCAAATATTTTATCTATTATTTAGATAATTGATGGATCATCTCTGTACAGCAGTGTAATTTAGGTGGGACTTGGCGAAAAAAATAAAAATTCAATTTCGACTCACCCCACCCCGCAATATGTGTTAAAGAACAAAAAAAAAAAAAATACGTACAAACACTGTACTTTGAGCAGAATTTAGTTTATTACATAAAATCAACCATGATTAAATTTCACGTGTTTGCAGGCTACGGCAACGTGACTCCGCGGACGCTACTGGGCAAACTGGCTACCATATTGTACGCGATAGTGGGCATGCCGTTGTTTCTGTTGTACCTCTCCAACATTGGTGACATACTGGCCAAGAGCTTCAAGTGGATATATGCGAAATGCTGTCTGTGCCGGAATTGCAAGAAACGCCGAAAGCGCATGTTGGCCATACAGCGAAAGGAACAGTGGAAGGTATACCAGATGCCTGTATAACAGGAGACGGCGCAATGCCAATAAATAATAATAATAATAATAATAATATTATACATGAAATATAACAAAAATAATAATAAATATTATAATATACCGGCGGTGGTCTACTGTACTGTCGATAGTAAATCAAAAATGACGTTGATGTATCGCCTTCGCGCGAACGGCACTTAATCTTTAAATCGGTAGTAGGCAGCGCGGGGACTAGGGTAACGGATGGTCCGGTCTCTCCTCTTCCCGTCGTGTAACCACATCACAATAACATACCTACTATGTTATTATTATTTTTTTTTTCTTCACATTTGCGCAATAACAGCGGTTATTTACTATGTTTAGAACGTTGACTTTTGTGTTTTGTGAAATACTTATACGATTTATTAATAATATAATAACGTGCCTTGATGGTTTTACGATGAAAATTGTATTTGAATATAAGTAGCGAGGTATAGTATTTTTTTCGTGTTAGTGACAACGTTGACGACTACCACTTATAATAGTATACGAGTATGCGTGGAGATAAAAACCTACTTCAGAAGAAACTATTTTCTAGCGCTGAAATAATCATTCTGTATTTTTTATTATAATCCACGTCGTCTATCTTATGTCACTGTGTATATGAATAATATATAATATTATATTATTAGAGTACTGTTATAGGATTCAAATTTTTTTTTTTTTTCAAAGCCCCGGTGACATAACCCGCACCACTATTCATTTATTGTATATACCGTCGTTTAATAATACGAGTAATAGTAATAATAATAATAATAATAATAATAATAATAATATTTTACAGATGGATATGCGAGACTTCAAACTGAACACCGGCGTACTTACCGAGGGAGAAGAGAGCGACGACGAGGGCACGACCGACGGAAGTTCCTCGTTAAGCTTCAACGACACGCAAGAGGTTACCGTGCCCATCATTTTGTGTCTAACCATTATGGTCGGGTAAGCGAACGTGGTGATAGTGACGATATAATAATAATATTATATTATTACGACATGCGATGATAACGTGGATTTACGGGTTAGAAACTCGTTAAGTATATTTTAAACGGGACTTAAAATTATACTAAAATATTTTATTTTGGTAAAATATTTTTAAAAAAAAGGGGAAAAAACATAGTTTGACACTACGATTTCACGCTTTTCGATAGACGAATAAGAATATTGATAATCAACACGTACTTAAAGAATTTAAATTATGAAAAATAATTAAAACATTTGTATCATAATTTCTATTTTTAAACGTATGTAAACATTTTAATTTTAATAGGTCTTCATGTCAGTAAACTCGAATCATAAATTAATTTTAGTATAAGTATATAAGATAAATATATAATATTCATAAATGTAATTACCTAAATAAACCATCTCTATTGAGTCAATGAAGCGTAAGTATAATAAAACTGGTTAATATTTTCTACCTAATTGTAATCAAAATCATATCGTAAAACGTAATCGCTATGATACTGCATAGTTAAAATACATATTTAAATATATTATTAAAATCACCACGTTTTATTAAGCGTGGATAAAACATAAAATGCTGGAAATACTTAACGGACAATAGAATATAATTATTTAATTATATACCTGCTGAACCTCGAAGATTTTTGAATGTATTTCTTACGACAGAAATGTCTTGACAAAAACGCATGTCATAATAATATGGTTCGCTTAGACGATTGTCTTTAATTTTGAGACTTTCATTTTCGTTACAAACACAATTTAATGTGGGGAAATTTTATTTTATTTCTCAAGTGGTATTTTTTATTATACGTTTTGTGTAAAAAAAAAAAGAGTAAATCCCTACTGTATTAAAATTTTTATAACGTTTTAAATATTAAAACCTATACAGTATTGAATATTGCGTCAATTGTTATATGGTTATAAATCGCAATATTTCGACTTTCGAGAAAGAAAAACGGAAGATTTAAAGAACTATAAGTTATCTTTAAATTCACTTAACATTATTTTAGATTCTAAAGTGTATGTTTAATGTAGGTACTTTTCTGTTTCTTTCAGCTCCACCAGTCATTTTAAAAACGAACTTATTACCTGTATGATGAGACTTGCCAATATCGATCCCTTGTTTATTATTTAATCTACCTAGTCTTTATTCTTTATTTGTTCTTACTTACAATTTTATATTTTCTCTTATCAATATGATATAAACTTAAGTTATTTTATTTGTGGCTAGTTATGCCAGAGATATAATATGTATCCCTGACAGCTTTTTACAAAGATAATTCAAAAATAATGCAGACAATTCATTAAAATTGTAGGTATGTAGATAAAGTACCTAATAGATAAATAGATAAACTTTTATTATCTATCTAAATTAAAATATATTATAAAAATTTTACATTTGTATTACATTTTTGTTATAAAAATAAAATAATAAGTAAGTACTCATATATATATAAATCTTGAATTTTTACAATCGCATAAACTATAAATGTATGTTTTAAATATAATTATACCGATAAGTGTTTACTGAAAATGAATAATATATATATTACAAAATCACTTTAGTATAACATACATAATGAATATAAATAAAATAAATAAAAAAACATATTAAATATAAAACTAGACTATACTCATATAGGAAATAGATTAAAACAATTGACACATCCATAAAAATATAATATATTATACGAGTACTAAAATAATAATATTTTCTTGTAAAATCGTCTATATATCATTTATCTCAGATAATAGTTGTTTTTTAATAGATAAATAAATAAATTTTTATTCTAAATCATTTTTTATTTAAATACAATTAATCGTATTATTATCATACATTATATAGATAATGCGTGAAACTGGTCCCAGGTACAAGCTCGTTTTTATGTAAAAATTAAATAAATTAAAACATTTTTTTTTCTTTAAGTAGTATAATATTTTTTTTGGCAACACATAATTGTTCTTTGATGCCCTTAAAATTTCAGAAAGTGTCTGGTTCGACAAATCACTGTTTCTTTTTATTACAACGTTATGAAAAATGAAAAAAAAAAACTCCACACTTAATCGGAGAATAATTTAATTAAAACACCGAAACCCTATTACCACTCAAATCGATATACTTAACCGGACTCGTGACGACGGTCCAATGAAATCAGTACAGCGGACCGATAGCGTCAAAATGCTTTTCATCATTTTCGCATTTTGCATCTCAGCATCGGAAGATATCGAAATAAATTATATAGGTACGAATTTCTAGTTTTTTCGTCGTCATACTGCAATATTCTAACTGCGCGAAATGTTTACTACGTGTAAATAAACGCACTATTTCGTCCGATGTAGACACAGTCTCGCGTACGACATAATAATAAAATAGTTTTAATATTGTTAATGACATTTTGATTTTTTCGATTCTACCACAATCCACGGCGTATTATCACTCTAAGCAGTATATCTACAGTTTTGCTACACTATAGATCGTAATACGCACGTAGTCATTACCAGAACCGAGAACTAATTTCGTGTACTCCGGTCGTAAACCACAACCAATTTTTGTCATCTGTTTAAATTAAACACTGATATATCGTGTATATAATAATAGCTTTTTCCTACCCATAACTTTAACCATGTACGGTGCATATGACATTTTACGCGAAGGCTTAAAACAGCAAACATACGTTTCGCGTTATTATTCTTGTTACCACCGCGTATCGATGTTCGTTTGCTGTATGTACAGAATATTCGTTCATGAAAATGTTTTTTTACTAGACTTTCATCATAGTGCGCGCTGAAACGTATATAAGCACCTCTCAGCCTTCAAAACATTCGAAAAACATTGATAGTGAACGTACAAATGATTTTATTGAAGTAAACGGTAGATATTTGGTACATAATAGGTGTCTATACAAAAACACAAAGCTCTTCGGTTGAAAAAATAATTATACTCAATCATTATGTGTATCTAATACGTGTTCTCCGCAATCCTCTTACATTGGTATTTTCAAAATAAATGACGATAATTATTTAACACTTTAACTTTTGTAATAGTCATACCATACCCTTAGTTTAAGCGCGAAATCCATGACATCGTTTTTACCTTCTCAATTTCAAATAATAAATATTTTTACATTTTTTCTATTGCTTTTGTTTATTAGGGTGAGTATAAAATCATAAATAAGACCTGACAGGTAAAAAAATACATTTTTTAGTATCTACACAATAATAAAAATTTTATTTGTAAATATTTTCTACTAGATCAAATACGATTACTTAATACATTAATTCTAATGCTAATCATTTACCTGTGAGCATTGAAAAATGAATATTATGAATTAGGTGTTTATATTTACTATATTATATTACCTATAATTACAAATTTTAAATTATTAAATAATTGTAAATAATCTTAAAATATTATATATATTAAATCAATATTATAATAATGTCATAAAAATAATACATTTACAATGCATTTTATAAATAAATAGTTTAAAAAAAAATAAAATATTTACTTTGAGTTTTCATCTTGATTTAGCTAACAGAATAGGGAAGTAAGCTTAGCAACAGGAAATAGCATGTACAATCATAATGCATATGTATTAATTATTGTGGACTAGAAATATAATCAATACATACATAAAATATTCACGTACTTATCACTTGATGCCATTGTATTGATGTTTTAAAAATAAAAATAAATAAATACAAATATAATATAATTATTAATTGAAAAACAATAATTATTTCAAAAAACAAATTAATGATTTTATTTTCGGAATGTTGTGTAGAGTTTGTTACATCTTAAATTGTGAATCAGTGTAGTATAAAATAATCGATTTTCACTCATATGAGTAGTTCCCATACAACAAAAAAATAATAAAAAAAAAATATACTACAGTATTATAGTGAAAAATGTACTCCGTACCATTTAAGAATCAAAAGTTCATTTTTTGACATTTTAAATGTGGATATTTTTTTGAATTTTTGCATCAACAATATCTTAAAAAATTATCTAAATGCTATTCCATTCAATCGTAGATTTGACGAAGACGTATAAATGAATGACTTATCTAGGAAACCGTTTATTATACATACCATTAAACGGTTGAAGATTTGCATTAGAATATAATGCTGACTACCTACGCTACGTCTGATTCTTGTAAATTTTCAAAAAGTTAGTTTGGATATCGACACCATATATAACTGAATAATTAAATTGTATGCCACTACCAAGTTCACTCAATTCATTATCACAGTTAGTATGCTGGTTATAAGTTTTGGTGACTTTATTTTAATGTTCTAAAAACTATAGAACCTTAAAATAATATAATACGCCACAGCCGAGGAAAAAAAAATGTTTCTCCCCTTTTGAGTTATAGCCATTTTTCACTGTTTTTAGACTAACAGCGAAAACTCGACTGTATAAAAAACGATCTCTGTCGCAAATTTATATTAAGTTCTTGCTGATTTGAAGTTTTTTCAATTAAAAAAATATAAAACTCAAAACTTCTCCGACGAGAATTGTTTTATACTATCTTTTTTTGTCTTTAAAAATATGTTCACATTAAATTACATTTATTTTTTTTGGAAACGTTTAGTTGTCAAACATGAATCATCTTGACAAAGTGTAAAAAATAAAAATATAATAATAACTGTCTACAACAGAAACATGTTTGTCGTTATACTAAAACAGTAATTGGTTGGAAAAGAACGAAACAAAATGTTTAATTTCTATTCATGAGAAACAGACCTTGATTGACTCAGACAATACGGAATGTAATGACCTACTTAAATAAGTGCGAAATTTGTAGATCATTGAAGTTCTATAATTCTTCAACCTGACCTATATAATTGTTAAAAAAAAAAAAAAATTATTTGACATTTAACCATACATTTTTATTTTTATTAAATTATATCATAAAGTTTCGTTTCGTTTCTTGGTAATAAGTTCCCTGTTGCGATTTTAATACTTATAAATAAACGCTCATTTTTCCAGGGAAAATTAACGTAGTACACATAATATACTTCTCAATCAAGTTTTGTTTCAGTGTATAAATTCTCTAGTTTATAAAATATTATAACTGATGGATTTCTACTCGTTTTTCGGAAGTATATATTTCGAGTGCCTTTGAGACGGTGTGCAATGCCTTCAACTATAAGATTTTGGCCCTACGATACCATCCTAAAATAATATATGCATAGAAAATCTATTATCAGATTATGTATTAAATATAAAATTGATAAATTTCAGAATTTATGGTATGTTTATTTAATATGTTCTATTCTTTTACACATAAACTAATTGTTAATTCAAAATATTCGTTCCCAGAATTTATAAACACGAGATTACATGATATACAACATATGATCGTTATTGGTTTGACTAAAAATTGTTTATTAATATTTTTAATTTATTTGAATTAGTATAATATTAAGTTTTGGGGATTCAATTATGACATTGATAATTACTTTTTATTATTTTATAAGAATAATTATTATGATATGCCAATCAACAGACATGTACAGTACAATAATATTTAATTTTTTAGCGTGTATCTATTATTACTATCGTATAAAATAGTTAGACATGTACAGCTTTCAAATTTATCAGATTAATAATTTTATTGTAAATTAATATTTAGTTCTTGAGTTAATGAGAAGAAAATAAAACAAATACATATGGCCAGTTTAGAAATGTGTTAAATATATTGTATAATTTAATAACCAGAGTATGATATTAACATTTTTATAATTTTGTATGTGTATATTTAATATTTTATTTAACGCACCATATTTTTGCCAATTTGGGGTGGAAAAGAAGCATAAGTTTCCTTAAAAGTGTACAATAATATTGTACTTAGCTTGATCACGCTCCCTCAAATTTATTATGATATAATTATGTATTCAAAAATATAATAAGTTCCTCTGAATATAACTATATATTATACCTAGTTTATACGATATGTCATTTTAATCTTTCCGCACCGTAAGCTGCTTAATTTTAAACAAATATTATGTACTTCGAAAAAGGCAATAAAAAATATATATTTTGGAGTATATAATAGGCTACTACCAATTCTAAGAAATATTAGAAATTATGTTATTTTACTGTATCTACGAATACTCGAACGTGCCATTTAAATTCCTAATGTACAAGTATTTAATCCAAATCATAAATAATAATCTGTAATGTATAATGAAACAAAATTTGACTTATACAACATACGTCATGATGATCAGGTATTATAATTGAATTGGCTAATAAAATTGCACTTACAAAAACAAAAACAAATCGAAGGACACAAAAACAAAGGGTTGACAAAATGATAGACTTTAGATCTAGGAGAAGAGAAACGAGGATGCCATATATTATAAGAAAGCTCTCAGCACAGCATTTCGAATAATCCTGAACTGTTCCATAGCACCTTCATATCTACCGTTATCACACGCAATTTTTTACTTGAGTTAAATAAAATAAAAATAATTTCTTTCAAATACAATTAACTCGAACAATCATTTCAACCCATTATTTGTAGGGACAGAAAGTAGGCCGCTACAAGTATAGATATTAATTTAGAATATTTAAACAGTTAAATATTACAAATTTCACATAAAAAACTGATGATTCAACCGATAGCCAACTGTTTCAGTTGAATTAATATTAAATAGTATAACTCATTATGACTTTATTTACTACATAACTTTCCTAGTTATCAAAGTGGAATGCGAATAACTAGTTGGTTCAGCTTAGTTGACTTCATAGTTGACTTAAAAGATTAATTAGATAGTTAAAATGGTCACCATTAAAATATTTTATTATGTTTTTTATTGATTTAAAAAATATAAAAGTTACGTAAAATGGACATCATAATAATTATTGTTTAAACTTAATATCTACAAATTATAGTTAAAGCTAAATAACTAATTTTATACTTTTCATTTTTTTGTAACTTTATGTTTAATTAATTTTGAATTACTTAAAATTAATGTATACAAACAAAAATATTCCTCCGTTTAATAATTTAATCGATTTAAATGTTTTCATTTCTAAGCTGTGACAGCTAGAGTACGATAAAAAGAATTATAATAATATTTGAAAAGATTTAGTAATTATTTAAAACAATTTATTATTGTACAATCATTGTGTGCAACTCAAATGGCAATTAAAAACAATAAAGGTAATAATAAATCTTTAAATTTAGTTAAATTAATTTTTTTCTCACTTTTAAACTTTAAAATGTCGAAGTTAAAACTTTGTTTGCTAGCAGTCTACTTATAACTTAACGTTATTAACATAGCCATAACTAATTCTGGTTATTTTTTTCATTAACCTTTCCGCCTTAATTAATTATTATATTGTATTAAATATTTCCTGGTCATAATAATCCGACATTGGATTGTCAGGTTCACCGTGAAATTATGTGCTGGGACAATATTACAATCAACATTTTGCCAAATGTTGTAAGTACGAAGGGAGTTAAAATGAAATACTTATAATATGATGCTATAATTGTTATTATGTTTTAATATGACTGAAATTACGTTTTACATGGAAATTTGGAATCTAGGTTACCATTTTGGCAACCTTATTATGACGATATACTCCTAGCACACAATTAAATTGTGACTTAATTCGCAGAACTATTCTAATTTGGCTCATAATATATATTAATATTGCATAACTGTTTTTCGTGCATATATATGCACCTATATAAACATTGAATAGTGGTAAAAAAAAAAATAAAAATACTGGAGTGAAAGTCAATGGGTTTATCTTGCCAATCTTTGTTTCCCTGTGTAATTGAACTTCCCTAAAATATTAATTTCCCAACAATTAATCACAACAATAATTAAAATATGGACGAAGATGATTAAGCACATGACGGGGAGTTAAAATTATACTTTTAACACTTAAATATAACGATACAAAATTCGTTGTAAAAAACTTAATTATGCTTACACATGTTACGTAAAATAAGCGGTGGTACAAAACAATAAACTTTTAAAGCCAGTAGGTATCTATTTTTTAATGGTCTTACATATTTTTGTGTGTGTAATAATTAATTTATTACACGAGTAATTATTATTATTATTATTATTTTGGTGTTATTAAAATACTATACATAACGATAATATCATAAGCTAATGCTATTAAAAGTATGAAAAAAAACTTTTAGGCGAGTACATACACTACGTGTATGTATTATACATAAACAACCATTATGTTAGGTTGGATAATTTTTAACCCTCGAAATGTGATTAATTGAGCACCTCTTTGACTCTTTTTGTTTATTTTCATACAAACAGTTTTCACTTTGAGTTTCGAATACCTATACCACCAGGACGATACTGTTTTATCCACATTTATTTTTATATCTCAGCATACACAGCTAACTGGATAAGAGAGCAGATTTCGAAAAATAAAACTGAAAAAAACTACGCACTCACGTATAGTATTATTGTACGTACTTTCAAAACTGTCATCACAATTCGTTGTTTTTTTCATCCCAACGCGCCATCGGCACAGACGAACGACGGTTAATAAGGCGACCGAACCCCGATTCATTATTACTACGCCCCCGAGGGCGTCCAGGGATTTGCCTTTTTTCTTTGCGACCGGTATACGGTTTGAGTGGAAATGAGCAGGGAAAAAACCTCAAACAACAGACGCTTCCAAAGTGTTTTCGCAGACTGATACTTAGTACGTGGCAGGGAAAGTACGGACAACCAAAATGTCGATACAATTCAACATACACGACTACCTCATCACGCAACGCACGTGTTTACTAATAATAATAATAATTTCTTTACATTGTTAATTAAAAATAAAACAATTTTATTTTTTTACGCTTTCGCAAGACCTATCTACCGTTGAGAAAACCCTCTTATCGATAGAACAGTTTACTATTTGTATACATATTATAAAATCGTTACGATAAGTGTTCATAAATTTCATGAAACGTCCAAAATCGGAATACTTAAAACGTATGCATTGTTTAAATTTTTATAAAAAAATAATTGACACGCATATTATAACGATTTTATTAACGTATTATTTTTGTTTCAAAGAAATATATAATATAAATTAGTAAATAACCCATGTTTATATTATGTAATAATATACTAACATAAACATAATACCTATTATCTGCAATGTTTAAAAATATAATATGATCAAATCAAGTTGAATCAGTGGTATATATTACATAATTATAACGTATTAAGTAATAATAAAAATAGCGTTTACTAGATATTATAAACCCATGATTTGATAAAATGATAAAAATATAAGTAGGTACTTTAAAACCTACGACTTTTCAAGAGTTTCAAAAGAATTACCTTTATGCGGCTAAATTATGATCGACATGCTCTTTGTACATAGCATATTTAATAATTTATGTTTACGAATCACTAATATTTCATGAAATATGGAATTGTAAACTTATTGTTACTCATTTTATAATTTGCGAGTAAGTGTATTAGGAATCATGATTTACAATCAATATTAATTTCTAAATTTCTAAATTTTAATTATTTTCTCCTTATAACTTATAAATTGCCCGACTAATAATAATTAATAATAATGCATTAAAGTCAGTTTAATATTATTATATAGCTAATGAGTAATGGACATAGAGCAATTATACGCTGTATGCTATAATAATTAATCATAACCGTTATCTCATAGTATAAAATATTTATAAAAATATCAATTTTTTCGATAATATATTCAATGAAAACGTTCACTAATAGACGATTAAGACGTGTTTGAATACGAAATATAAAACACAAGACACTTTACTTTTCGTCCGCGTGCTCAATAAAATGGAATGTTTCATGATTTCGCGGAACATTTCAAACTTCAGACACTATACACGTGTACTATATTATTAATAGTTACGATTGGGTTTCGTTTCGCGCGAGAATAATGCGGTTATCAGCCCGGGCGCACACGCGCGTAAACGTGTACCTACTACGATATTATATAAACGCGCCGGCGATAACGTTCGGCTAGGCGACAGCTTTGCATATAAAATGTATTGCACGTGATTTATTCACAAAGGACATGCGACGATCGCGGTGCCGGGTTTCGGGGTGGCGGCCCATATCGTAGCACAGTGAAACTTCCATGTTACGAAGTCTCAACGGGCGACAAGAGAAATAATTCTTATTTCAGAGAAATTCGTTGAATGTAAAAAATGTTTCGTTAAACAGAAAATTTCTTTGAATGGAAGTCTCTTTGTATTTACTGTATTTACAAGGGTCGCGGGTGGATGAGGAAGAGGATGAGGAGGAGGAGAAGGGTCGTGTCTTCCGGGCGAGGTGGATATATATTCACTTTGCTTCCGGATATTCTGTGCCGGCCTCGCGGGAAAACACGCAACGGCGTCGAAATATTATTACTTTTGATCTATGCGCGAGCATTACAAACGGGAACATAATACTATTATCGTCATAACTGCTACGCGCAAACGTTTCCACACGTTCGCTGTACGCGCTTACACGTGCAATTATAATTTAACAGTAATATATGGGTAAAACACGATTGCGTTCGTTTGTGCTTTTTGGCAACACGATTGCATATGTTAACAAATGCCTTTAAGTAAAGAAAATAAACGCGATTGCGTATGCAATTGTATGCAACGTTGTTAAACTTGGTTAATTTTACCACAAACCTAATAAATATCTAGTAAAATATGTTCACTGCGATAACAATCAATATAAAATAATAAAATGTACCTAATGAGAATAAAATAAATAATAGTAAAATGAGCGTCAGTAATTATGATTGCGTAACACGTTTTTATAGTACAAAGCCATTCCATCTTTACGTGTTCTTACATGCCTATATTTATTATTATTTAAAAGAACTAACGGTTTCTCTTATTCGGATTCTATAAGTTTTATTTTATTTTCTATATATTTTTAATTACTAAATATTACACTTGTGTCATGACTGACGATCAATAATGAAGGGTTCATGTCAGAAAACACCCTATACATCAGAAATAACGAGATTTTGTTACGTCCGATATATTTTAAATCATACATCTGATATCATTAGCAATAAACGTAAGCAATAAAAGTTTAATGATTATGAAAAAACAGAAAGTATTTTTAGTATAATATAATGATATGAAAATTGGCAACAACACTTAATACTTCGTACATAGTCGCGTGGTTAAAAATCAAGTGACATCGTACGAAATCGTGTAGCTTAAAAAGGTATCACCGATAACGAAAGTACGCAATCGTGTTTTACCCTAATATATAGGCGCGTATTAAGAGGGTCGGTGAAACCCAATAATAACATATGAATATTACAGCAAGCAGGCGTTCTTGAATTTCCCGTTTTTTTTTTTTACTGCGACGCGTACGGCGAGCATGATTAATACACCCGTTGATGACACTGTATTTCACTATATTTGACGTGTATTTCGTCACCACTGCGGAAAGATCATACACCGTATACATATATGATTGTGATACCTAATACGGACAGCGGCTGACACCACGACAGGCGATATATTTTATAACATGTAACACATATTTTCTTTTAATCTAGGTAACCAGTATGTGTTATATAAAATATGTGTATTTTCGAAATAATAATAACATACTGTTTGTGACCCGAACTCGCCCCTATACGGATGCACTTACAACTCAACCTTACCGTAAAATGTACATTCCGTCGATTTATAATTATCACAAAAATAGTGATGACAAGAAAACAACTTGTATTAGGTCCATTGATCGTATATGGAATTTGATAAGCTGATGGTATATAGTATGAGAAAATTAATATTTTATAAACAATTTATGTAATATGTTTGTGTGAAAATTTACCTGATAAATATTTCGTATGAAAAAGCTTTGAACATTGTCGGGACTGTCCGTTGATATCACCAGTATGATAATGATTTTAAGTTTATTATAATCACAAACATGTTTATTATATAAACAATTTTTTTTTTTTGATTTATATTGTAAATAATAATTAGGAATTAAAATTTTGTTATGGAATTATTGGCACCCCATTTATTTTGTAATACTTTATTTATATAAAGTTATATTTTAGTTCATCTTTAATATTAGTTAAAATTTTATTAACATAAAATACTAATTTATCTAAGATTTTTCGGTCAGGATTGATAGCATTTTCATTGACATACTTACATTTTGTATTAGTTGTATAATGTAATATAACATAAATTTCCTGAAACATTTTGGATATGTTGAATTAATATATGCATTTTAATATGAATGATTTATCTCAAGTCTATTTATGTTTGGATTATTGAAATTCGTAATATTAACTTTCCTTAAATATGATATATATATAAACAGATGGTTTCTATAATATAACCAGTAAATTCAACGCATTGAAACTATTTCCGTATTGATGCCATTTAGATATATTCTGTGCAATAATTCCATCATTTACTTTACTAGTTGGGAAATAAATTTAAAAAAAAAATAATATTTTAACTAATTACCAAGCTCGAAATAACAACTGTGTTTAAAAAAAAAACCCATATACTCTTTTGGATTTATCAAAACTAGTATTGGGAAAAATGGACTTTACGAATAATTAATTGACAATTTGAAAATTAATTGAAAATCGCATCATAAGCAGTTTGCTCAAAATCTAAATAAAAACATTGTTCTTGTAAATTAGTTATACAAAGAAATCTAATAGAAAACTTTCCTAAACGTTAAACAATTAAATTTGCATCTTTACACAATATATTAATTATTTAGAATGGTTTTGTAGCAAATAAAAAACTCAATTTTTTTTCTATATCCAGGAAAACAACAAACAAAAAACGCTTAACCAGATTTTGACAAAATCGATTTCTTTATTTTATTACAAATCAAAATAAATAACCACAAAAACCTTAAACTTTCATCAAGTATTTATAATATTGTTTTCTATAAAACGATATAATTTATAAAATATTTTTACTTTTTTCAAGCTAATTAAAGACAATTGAAATTTTTTAATTATTTTTTTTTTTTATAAATATCAATAAAAATACAAATTATTTTGTAGTTAGAATTACATAAAAAATGTTTTGTTTATACCTAAAATTTTAAAATTGAATACTTATTTCTTTATAGGATTTTAACCTGTATATAAAAAATTAATTCTATTGAAAAGCCTTACTAATTTTTATGAACTTTAAAAATTCAAATTGTTACGACATTAGATATTTCGTATAAGTAATTTTTTCCAAACAATTTTTGTTCTTTTTTGTAATTCAAAAACGAATGAATATAAATATACGAAAATTTCACAAAATGCTTGTTTTATCATTTTAATTATTGGATAAAATTTTCAAAATATTTTAAATGACTTAAATCTATTTATAGGTAAACTAAATTTTCAATATTTTTAGTTTTATTTTTTTTTATGAATGTCTAAAAAAATTATTCAATGGGTCAAAATTCTTGAAAAATATAATACAAAATTTCACATAAGTTATTCCTATATTTTGAAATTAAATAGGCACAATAATTCTTTATATGAATTTGAAGTTGAAATTTTAACGAAATTCTTCTTTAAACTATTTCGTAGTTTAAAATTATTCATAAATGCTTTCCTTTTTATATCTTAATTTAAAAAAAATATTATACAATTTATCATAAGTATTTTATTCTTAAGTCATGAAACTTATTAAATTTATAAAGTCAATTATTTTTTATTGACATTTTAAATTCGATAAATAACGATAATTGTATTGTTATATTTAAAACATTATTCGTGGAACTGAAAACATTTTATTCGTTATATTATTATAAATTTTAAAATAGGCAACGATATTTTTTATTTATTTTAAGATATTATGAATTTATTGTTTTATGGTATGAACAAAAAGATAATAAATTTTGAGCTTTAGAATTTGATACGATATAATAACTATATCAATAACTATTATAATAACATTAATAACTAAGTACTAATAATACATTAAATGCGATAATATTGAAAAAAAATTATATCAATCTACATTAATATTAAAAATTAAATTAATTAATTTAACAGGTATATAATAAGAGTATATCATAAATATACTTAGTGATTAGGGATATAAGCTGATCAACTGTTTCTGTTTGGAATCGTTTTTTGTACAAAATCATCATCCATAATAGCAATACATTATACACCAAATGTACAATAGAGCTGTACCTACTTGTCTAGCTTTTTTAAATTTTAATATGATATATTTTTATTTTGTACCCTTACTTTCGTAATTGATGTGTAATACCGAGGTAACAATGATTTACACATAATAATAATATCGTTATCTGACATCAAACGAAGAATTGGCTACGTAGGTCGATTTCGTGTGCATTTCATTTTTAATGATATTTTTTAAACTAATATTAGTTTATTACATCAATGAGTATATCGACTTGACGACAGATAGTATAGTATAACAAAATATCTACCTGCTGCTGGTAAAAACGATAAAACAGACGTATTGTCGACAGTTTGCGTGCGCATAAATTTCGCCAGGAAACATATTCAATTCCGTTTCTACCAATATGGGATCGTCCCAATACTCAAGGCGCAATACGTGGGCTATAAATATATCGCAAACGTTATGTGCTACTGGCTACTACTACAATACTACTTATACTACTAGCTTTATGTACAAAGGATATGTATTTTTGTTCGTTATTTATTTTATTTTTTTGTCTCTTACTCGACGACCTATATCACGTGCAAAGGATATATTATATGGACGACAGAGACCACCGAGAACGGCGTCGAAATGGCATACATTTTATTCTCGGCTCGCTCTAGAGGCGTTCGACGGACTGATTTATGGCTGGCGGCCATGTCTCCCCGCCGTCGTCTTCTTCGTTTTCTTCTTCGCGCTTCTGCCACCAACGTTCGATGGGTCGGTGGGTCGGTAGGTCGGGTGTTTCGGAAATACAAACTCCGTCGGCGAGACTGCTGCAGTCCGTAGTTTCCAGCGCGTATTAAAAGCGAAAAAAGAAAGTAACTGGCTGCGGCGGCGACGGTGACTGGCGGTTGAGGCTCCGGCAACAATACGAAACGGACAGGACGAGGGATAATGGTGGAATGGAGGAAGTATATTTGCTCGTAAATCGTATTCGAGGGCGAGACTTTCGAATTGGATTCGTCACTGAGTTATTGTTTGCAGTATTGCCTCGCTTCGGTATTCGAAAACCGATACAATCAACATAATTATTATTATCATCATTTCCGGACTCCGCAAAGAATCTAAACGATTTCAATAACCAGATTACGCGAGTGGTTTATACTGCGACTTTTAATAATATTATTGTAATATAATATAACTGCATTGTTCAACCGTCTGTATTTATCGTTTTTTACGATTCCATTATTCGTAAACAGATACCTATGCGCGTTTACAAGCCCACGGATTTTGTCCAAAACATTAGTTTCGCAGCATCTCGGAATTTTTGAACCCCGAGCCAAGCACGACCGACAAAAATCGACTTAACGCGATCGCTTACTCCACATCAGTGTTGTCAGCATTTACGTATGTGGCCTGTACTCGAAAATTATAGTTTATGGTTAAACCCAAAAAAAGACTTTTTTAATGTCCTACATAACAGACTTATCGTGCGTAATATATTATAGGGCTTATAAATTGTAAGGAATTTTTTCACAGAAGTGATAGCATTTTGTTAACAGTGTTTGATATTAAACGAATCGTGGTTTATTAATGTTGCTAAAACGTAAAACCGTATATGAGCCCTTATGTCATTTCGGAGAAACCATATCGTTATTGTTTGTTACAAATTTAAACAATTTAAATAATATGATGTTGCTGAATTATATGATTGAGTCATCTCATCGTTGTGCTGCAACCACCGTTATTAATCCATTAATGTACACACCATAAAACATTTGCATGCCAGTTGTAATTTTTACGACTACGCTGTATCCTCTGTTGATGAATCCAAAATTCCGTGAAAATAATATTACGTAGATTGAACAATGATTATTCCAATAGCATAATATGAATGCGTAAAACAAGGGACATTATTATTACGTATTCGGATCGCGTATAAACGAAATGTTATCATACAAATAGTTATTCGGTAAAATTGATGATAAAAAACCCTCCACCTCGACTGTTTTTTGTAAGCAAAATGACAAGTTTAAACGTGTTCAGCACAATGGGGACAGGTAATCCCGACTTTCATGGTTATACAACTAAACAATGCACGCCCGCCAGCCCAATACTCTGTATTAAATAAACCGCTCACATTATATTATAGTCGTGAAAGGGTGTTAGGTTATCGGCATCATACCTTTCCCATATACCGAGTGTGTATGAAAGTTGATCGATAAAATGTTCAGTGTGAACCCACACTAAGTGCGTCAGCCGACTACCTGTATAATAACTTCAAGAAATGAATGGGTATTTTTAATTTATTTCCCTCTGGGCGTGGATATAATAGTATAGTTTTATTATAACCCTATCAAGACCAAAAATTCGATTAAAAATATTTGTTTGTTCCAAGTTTTAAAAAGTTTTAAAATGTTAAAAATAGTGATTTTTTTTTTAAACTTAATTTAAGTTATGACGTCAATATCTACCTATTTTAATGTATTGGTAGATAATATAATGAATGGTTTATTTGAGAAAAAAATAGTGTCCTCAATATTCTCTAATAAATGTATTTATAGTATATTTATTATTGGTATAAAATTATACGCAGGTGTTACTTCAAAAAAATTATGTGTTTGAATTACCTAATAGTTAGATTAAGTTTAATTGCTTTTAATTATTTTATAATATTAATTTTTAATGAAACAGATACTTAATATGATAGTTCCTAAATAATATAAAATAAAATAAATATTTATAAATTAACTTCGAAAATATTTTTTAGTAAAAATACCTAAAATATTCTATTTCTACAACTGATTATAAACTTTACTATTTAGTAAAATATTGTATTTTTTAAGCATAGTATTATAGAATTCTGACGAATTATCGTAATTTATATATATATTAATATAGTATATGAAACATTTTTAGTGATCCTAAAATAATTTAGCCTTATTAATACTATAATTTTAAGAAATATAATTTAAATGTAAATTATGTAATCTATGTTCAATATTGAAAATTATTTTCAAATAAACGTATTATAACTATTTTAATTCCAAACAGTTGTTCTAAATATATAATGATTAATATATTATTAAAATTGTATTATTTTAATAAAAATCAACACATTTCAATTTTTCAAAACTTTTGTTAAAATAGTTCAAAATTCAATAAATTTCGAAACGCATCATATAAATTATTTTAATTTTAATTATTAATTTACATAATCTTTAATATATTCTTTGTAGTGATTGTAAGTATGATACGTTGGGTTTCAACTGCTGGATTGATATGATTTTTTCAATGAAGATATTTCAGCGTGGGTAGATTGGCTTACTAAGCTATTGAGTTTAAATCCTAAAAACCATAGTGGAATCGAATGTTTTCACAACTTTTAGTATGAGACGTGTATAAATCAATAATAATAATAATAATAATAAAAAAAAAAACAATCAATTAAAGAAGTCATGGCAGTAATCCTTCTTGAAATTCCTGAAAGATAACCCCGAGTAGTTTCTCTGTATAGCTGTTGTAGACTCAACTCCATTCGGAAATAAAACGGCAAATAATAATAATAATATATCGATGGTTTAGGATCAATGCTGCTTCAGACCCCATCCCGCGGGCTGTTTTCCGATTATGGTCTTCAAAGTCACAAAGCCTTTATACAATTATTATTATACAGTATAACTCTAGAATATTCAATAATCGTACCAGCAACTATAGTTGCGCTTAGTTTCACCAATTATTATTATTATTCAAAATATTACGTATCACGTAAATTATATGATTAAATATTATATTATATTTAGTGAACACGAATTATTCACCTCACTCATTGATCAATCTGTCTTACATACAGAAATAGCCATATTGTGTCTCGTTTCAGGTCGATTTCTTGTGGTAAGGTCGTTTAGCGCGTTAGGTTAATCCGATACATACCATAAACGTACCTACGCCACGCTATGTCGTCAAAATCTAATAGCCGAGATATTTTGTGCGTATCACCGTCGGGACGGAAAGTTCAAGTAATGTCGACGGGGGCCGTTTGATTTTTACGCCGTTGTACACCATAAGTGTACTTATCGCCGTTACGCACAAACGAAACTAGGTATATTTATTATGACCACGAAGGATAAAGATTCATTTTTAGATAAATATTGGTTCTCCGTGGTTATAACACATATTATAAAGAAAAACGAAAATGCATTTTATGTAAAACCATTCCGGTCATACATAATACAGTAACTCGTGACCTGCAATACAATAAGTCTTATACAAGTAATACTATATGGACTACTAAACTCTGATCGATTTTACGAGCTACTCAAAATTCTTAAAAAAATTATGATATTAACTATTACGTATATTATTATAACATGACGTACCTACTATTAGTTATATGTTTGTATTTGTTCTATACAATGTTTACTTATTAATATAATCCACTTGAAATTAAAGGCACAATGATGCTGTAAGTTTATTTTTATCTCGATGGCCTATGTTTCTGTGAATTGTACAATGAATAAAACATAACGATAATAAATAAATAAAAACGATTTACCCATAGGTACAATTTATTGTATAATGATATGAATAAAGATAATGATAAACGACAATATGAGTTCATATACAAAACCCCGTTGAGTCGAGAACGATTCGTCAACGTTCTTTCGTTAAATTAATGCGATGATAACCGTAATGTGCGAGCGATGGATTAAATTGAATTAAGCTCGACACGTGCCACCTCCGTTCACGTATGTCATAACTACAGTATATCATATTATTGTAATATAATAGTATATACTTTATTATAGTGTACTTATTTATTATTATTCAGAAGACGTAAACACCACGGTCGTGATGACAAGCGGCGCGTTCCCGTGTTACGGAATTATCGAACAGGGACAAATGGACGCGGCCGTTTAGACGCGGCTATTTGGACGCCAAGTAATTTAGACACTGTTGTTTGGGCGCTAATATATTTGAACGCGAGGACAATATTATAGTTATTCAATTCTTTATTTTTACTAATACCAATGACAATAAAATATAAATATACGTATATATTATAGTAGAATTATCATAAAGCATAGTTTATAAGAATACATTTTATTCAAATATTCATAATAATAAAAAAAAAAAATTGCTAAAAAAATATAATAGTTAAAAATAAATAAACATATAGGTATATATTATAGTATATTATCATAAAACATAGTTTATAAGAATACATTTTATTTAAATATTTCTAATAATAAAACAAATTAATCAATACTAGTCTAAACGATTTCGTGCCTAAACGATAACGTAGGATAAATCATAATATCGTGATAAAACTATGATATTAATTATAATTATTAATTTTATCCTCGCCTCTAAATGTACTGGCGCTCAAATGGCTGCGTCTAAATGACTTCGCGTTCAAACGGCCGCGTCCATTTGTCCTGGATCGTAGAATAATTGCGGATTGTACCCGCATGATCTTGAGACGATTTTTTTGTACGATATAAAAATTATATACGCACCGGACACACACCGACCAAATCATTGTTAATTTATTGACTAATTAGTGGTAAATTTACGATTTGTGTGTCCTTCAATCGATAGCCATCAAATTGTCGTGCCAATATTTTAGTCTACTGATTCTCCGCAGTTATTTGAATAACGCAGCCACTTTCAAAATATTGCTCTAGTATACCATTCAAAATTATATTTAATTGTATATTATTTATACATTTAACATATGCATATATATATATATATATATGCATATATATATATTGTATACATATAAATTAGTTTTTAAATTAAAAAGCTACTGGAGTTTGGAGTTCTGAATTTACTATACGCAGCGATTGAACAATCATCCAGAAGCAATTACGACATCGAGATTGCATTCACCGTTCATTATTATAATTCAATTTAAACGTTACATCCCAGATTGACATTGTATAGCTATAACGAAGAGTCTAATTTTTACAGTACAATATTCAATATTAATAATAATTTAATCGAACAATTTTTTTTTTTTTTACACACAACCTGTATTAAGTTGTCAGTCTTGTCGTTCACCTCCATCGATTTTTATTTTTATTTTTTGTCGTCTTAATTATTTTATGATGGCGTGTACGTATTCACATACTACAATAATGATAAAAATAATAAATATACCTTTAAAAAAAGTATAGAACAAGTAGCAGTAGGCATTAAGTCTTCGAAATTCTTCGAGAGAGTTCCAAATTGTTTAATTATTCTACCGGAGATTACATCCCAAACCTACTCAACAGAATTATGTATGTGTTATCATGAAAATAATTTATCCCCAATCAACTTTTTAGCCCCACCAACTATGACTTTAGATTATATGATAATAAAATCAATAATAATTTGTACCTATAAATACTGCAAAGGTCTTATAACTAAGGTGACTAAAAACGTCGGCTAAACGGCGCACCGGGTATACGATATAGATATACTTGAGCGTACAAGCAAACATTTATTTTATTATTCAATTTAAACAATTCACGTATAACAAGCGTAAGCGATAATAGCATTAAATTAACTGAAAATCTTTCGGAAATAAACCATCTAATGATGACACTCCTTTGGTTGTGATTAAAAGGTTAGGTTAGACGCACGGAGTAGATAAAAACGCCATTTTTTTAATTCTTAAACGCAGCGGCAATAAAAAAGTAAAAATTAGTAACAACCATAATAACAGCTGTGTTACCTATGTAAATAAAATAGTATAATTACGTGTAACTTGGTAAGTGGTTGTACCAATAGGGAGTTGTTAAAAACCCTGTACCGTTAAACGAGCACGTTCGGCCACGATAAATCAATTTCTATTTTTATTTATTTTTTATTAGAATTGCTATTTTTCCTCTTTCTATGCGCGTTTATAATAACATAACAATATAAAGGTACTGTATATTTTGGCTCGCGATTTCGTAATATTACACTACGCCGCCATGTAATCAAAATGGGATTTCGACAAACGATATATCATAACCATCGGATATTGCATACCATATACGCCTTGTAAAACAGCGAGTTTTCTCAAACGAGCGGTACTCGCATTCTCCAAGTCCGTACTTTAAGACCCATCCCGTTAGTATAATATTAGTTCGAACCTTCACCCATCGTCATGTATAAAATATATCAAACTAAACAAATCACCGAATTCACTAGGAATTTTTCACGATCAAAAACGTCGAATCGCTGCATTACATATTATTTTTTCATCGTCAACGTCTTTTTTTTTTCGATTTTTCTCATCCCTACGGGTACAGGTGAACCGTTTTCGACAGGAATGCAGTCTTATTCGTTTTATGACCCATCCACGATTATCAGTCTATAAAAATATCATAGCGTACGGAACTTGGTTTATCGTTTCTATGGATGGACAGAAGAAGCATGTATAGTATATTAGTTCAATCCATTTTCATTTGTATCAATTCCGTGGAATCTTACATTTAATCCAATACATACATATTTAACACTTAAAATAATAAACGTTGAAAGAATGATTGGAATATTACGTTAATATTATTAAAATTTATGTAACCAATAATTTATAAAATTTATTTATTTGTTATTGATTTGTTTTTTTTTTTTCATTTAGAAATATATATTTTAATATGCTTATTCTTAAGAAAACTAAATATTTAAAAAAATATATAAGTCTTAAAAAATAACCGGTTTGTGATTATGATCATTGCTAAAAACTTATTTTTTTAAATGAATTAAATAATAAATATTAATTTAATAATATCAAATTTTTAATAGCTTTTAAATAAAAATTTTATGTCAAAGGTATAAAATTAAGGTACACAAATATTGCAAACGAAAAAAAAACAAATATCGACTATACATACTATATATATATATATTAACTGTAATATTATTGTTGAAATAAAAATTAACATAATATATAGTAATACACATGTTAATTTTTTTAAGCTTCTTCTTTATTATTAGCAATAAAATATTTATTGATATAGTGAAAACTTTTGATTTAAAATAACGACATAGTCAATCTTATCTTCTGATATATTCATATATAATTAACTTGTACAACGCGATATTTCTAAAATAAACCATCAAGCCTCTTATAGATTTTAAAGTCTTGCAATTTCAACCGTCGGATTACGTAGTAGATTACAATATAGCCACCATCAAGTCATCAATTATTTTCCAAACAGCAATATTATAAATAATAAATCATTTGTGGGTAACGACTTTAGCGATAAAATCGCCTGAATGTTTAGAACATGCATGCGTGTTTATCGTTAGAACTTAAACGATTGCGGATCACCTAAAAGCGTCTTGCAACATTAACTATTAATCTTGTATGAAACTATTATACGCTTATATTTACATTTAAACTTGAAATAATGTTTATAACATTATGTTGTTAAGATTTGATTTTAGCTAAATATGGATGAAATAAAAACACTATTTCGTCATTTCTCGGATGATTAGACGAACCACGTTTCGGACGTATTTAATATTATAATATTATATCATCAAATTTGTAAAGTGGTAATATAAATATAATTGAAATGTATATTTCATACCTACTATTAATATTATAATGATAGCTAACGACCTAATTTCAAACAAAAAAATCGTCTAATTTTTTAAGATATTATCGGTATAAAACAAGAGTTGGATTTGTCTTTGAATTTATTGTTTTATAATATTATCTTGACCAAAATCAACATTTCTGATTTTCATAATACTTTTTAGATTTATTTTTAAATACGTAGGTCAAATTAAATTTGAACTCAATTCGTAGTTTAATATTTGTTGGATACGATTAATTTTTATCGACGATTAATCAACAAGGACATTTGCAGATTCTTTTGATAAAACTGGATTCGATATGTATTAATAGTATAGTTATAAAAGAATAATATATATCAATTTTTATGATAATCTATTTATACGATACCTCAACACCAGATACAATACTAAATTTATACATTTAATTATAATAATTTACACAACTAATAGATAATCAAAACAAACCTATTATATTGATCAGTCTCGTGGTTTCTTTCTCCTGGCAATTTGTTATGAAAACTTGTGCTTTTTCCTCTACTGTTAAGGATCTCCCCTTAAGATATTTATGTGAAAAACATATCTTTACTGATTTTATCTTTAGCCTTAACATAGCGAATACAATTAGAAATTATTAAATATTTATAACTCATTATTGCAAAACGAAATATTTAAAATTTTTATTTTTGTTTATCAATTATAAACTATATTTTAATCATACATTGCATATTATTATGCAATAGTATACGAGTATAAGTATTATTAGTGTGTAAAAATGTACTACATGCACCACGAGAGTACTGAGCCTCTCATACATTAATTATAAAACAACTCCACTAACACTATTCATTTTTTATCTACCAACTATCGCCGATTTATAATATATATATATATATATATATATTTTAATATAGTTATTTATTTTTCCATCAAGGTACATATCCGGTGGCGCCATTCTGTTCTCAAAATGGGAATCCTGGGAGTTCTTCGACGGGTCATACTTCTGTTTCATATCGCTGAGCACAATCGGATTCGGCGACTTCGTGCCGGGTAATAGCATCACTGGTTCTGGCACCGAAACAATCCCTGGAACTGGCACTAATCCTAGCACTAGTACCACCGGAATCCGCACTAGTGCCGGTACAGTCATCGAACTCAGTTTCATACTGTGTTCCATGTACTTAATGCTGGGCATGGCCCTGATCGCCATGTGCTTTAACCTGATGCAACAGGACGTCGTGATGAAAATCCGAACGTGCACGGACATTGTTCGAAGGATCAGCAGGTGTAAAAATTGATCCACGTACTGTTGACGACAGACCACAATCGTGGCAAAACGTTTCGCATAAGTCGCACGATTTAATTGATGTATAACCCGTCCAGTTCGTCTTGACGCACGAAAAAAGTTATGTTAAATAAAAAAAAATAAAAAAATAAAGTAAAAATTGATTCGGAAATCGCAATATTTTTTTCAATAGGTATAATAAAATGTTTAGACCAATGATTTTTTTTTTTTTTAAATAACTTTGACACAATTTTCGAGTGCCAAGATGAGATGGACAGGTGTTAGTAACATAACCGCGACGTTGCCGAGCCAAACAAAGATCGGTAGTCGTATTCAGCAGTACTCGACTGACTCGACGTTTTGGTACACGTCAGTCTTGGGTTTCGACAGAGTGGTGTATACAACTTATAACATCGACAGAAACGGAACGGATGCCCATTAAGTTTAACACATTTTTGTATTGTACTATTTTTAGATTTTTTTAATGTATTTTATCCTATTTTTTCTCTCGTTTTGTTTTGTTCCACTTATCCAGTTCGTGTAAATAAAAGTCATTATGTTTTACTTTATATGTTGGGTTTTAGTTTACCGCGAGAAATTAACAGTCTGACCAGCGTGCTTTGAAACAAAAATACATTTATCTTACCGTCATAGGACTGGTAATCTCATACACACTCCTCTGCCACGGTAAAACTATGCGGTTTTCATTTTCTCCGTGTTCCTGCGGTCTCGTCCAAAGTCAACCCTTGTATACATTATTATTATTACAATATCTCTGTATTTAATTCATTACTTGAAAATGGGTTATTAAGTGAGTCGCCGAACCTGAATACGTACCATTTATGCGTATGACAAAACAGAAGATACCTCGCTTGTCCCAAACACCGACCAAAATTATTAACTAAAATTAAATAATAAAATATCATAAATTTATCATGTAGACCCGTACATTACCTGCAACGAATTCAGATCGTTATATTATCGTTATATAAATTACGACAATATAATATAATTACGATATATACGACAATAAATTATTAAAGATGACTATAAAGCTATATGTTAAGCTTTAATATGTTGTTATTGTTATTTTTTTTAATAAAATATTTATTTTTATTGAAATCATGCGGGTATTTATAAACAAATATTTTCTTCGAATCAATTGTCAGTTATTATAGATGACGGTTATACTATACGTATAGATGAACCAAAAATACGATGTAAATATATTTATAAGTAGTATAAAATATTATGATATAGTAAGTAACCATGGTATTGTAATATGATATAGATGCGTTAGAATATAATGTCTTTAACGTTTCTAGTAAATCGTTGATATTATGATTTCCACTTAACAAAATAAAAAAAAATTATAATATTATACGAGTATATCATCATATATGAAAAATATATATAAATAAGAAAATAATTGTATATATAAATTATATATTACTAGAAAAAACCCTAGAAGTCCTCATTTTTCCATATGTTTTTTTATTTCAAGCATTATATAATGCATAATGATAATATATAAAATAATAAGTATATTTAGTTCTTAATAAAAATAAAAATCTACTGCTTGAATCATGTATCAATATCTTCCAAATACTTTATGTGAACCTTAAATCTTTAAAGCTTAACTGTATAATATTTATGTATATAAAGCGATTTCTTATATAAATATGTGAAATGCTTGTACCAATGTATGCAAAAAGTATGATTTCAATTTATAACATTATAATTCTTTTTTTACGAAAAAAAAATTCTTTTAAAACTTTAAAATTATTTAAATTAAAACTACTAAAAATTTCATACTTAAATCTTTTTGATCTTTAAAATATTTTATTCAAACATAAAACACACAAGAAAGCTATCAATGATAAGCAGTAAATTTGAGTACTCTCACTGGTGAAAGTTTAACCTAAAATATTTACTAACTGTGCTTTTCTAAAAAAAAACCGAAAAAAATAAGCCCATTCACAACATTTGTATAAAAAAAATACAGTTACATTTAAAATTGTTTTAAATTTAAATCTATTCATCTTAAGAAATTGATAGAGTGGACTACAAATGTCTGAACGAAATTACGCCTATAAATAAATCTTATCAAAATGATATATCATTGTCTAAAAATAATCCCAAGACAATATAAAATATTGTTTATATGTAAGTGTTTGATATAAGATGGTGCCCGCATTTTTTCATAATTACCTATAAAGCCTAAAACAATACTTAGTCCAAATGTAAAGAGTTATTGTTTTTGTTATTATTATGCACAATAAAAGATGCCAGAAAACCGGAACAATATAATTATATATTTATTTTAGAATTAGAATTGAGTTTTAAGCATACATAATTAAGTGTCTTGACTCACATTTACATACATTTTATGTATTTATCATGATATCAATTAAAATGAAAATGTAAATAATAGATAATAATAGTATTTACATCCATGGCCCCAAAAATGTCAATCATTTTAAAATTAATTATACTTTTCTATTATCTGTACTAAATTATACACTAGTACTATTATTTTTGCTTGTTAAATAAAAATTCTATTATGAAAGCATTCAATAAAATAAGTGTTAATTTTAAACTATTCTTTTGATTACGAAAACAATATAATATATTCATCATGTTCATCAAATTTGTATTATATTATTATAATTCATGATATACATGTTGTAGGTAATATGGTCAAATCAGTCATTTTATTAAATGCCTAGACATATAGTCAAATAATTTAATGTTTATGCGATTTCACTATCTGCCTAGACATTTATTTAAATGCCTAGTCATTTAACTAAATGCCTATTTCATGCCAGGCAAATAATTAAAAAAAACATTTGTATTATTTTAAAAATTTAAATATATTTTTTATCAGTTATTTATTGTTATTTTATATATAAAAAAAGTATGTTTTATTTATTGATATGAAAAACACTTAGGTATATGAAATAATATGCTTAATTCTGTGTTCATTATTATTTAGTATTGTTTTAAAAATAAAATCATAAATATATATATAAGTAATAACTAATAATATGTGATAGACATAAATGGTAGTACGAGTATATTGTATAGCCTATAGTCAGTATAATACGAATAGTGAGTACTATATATTCTTATTAAATAAAAATAAAAGTTCTATTGGTTTTTACCTTGGAAAATTAACGTAGGTACTAGGTTGTATGAGAACCTTATTTATATTGAGTACCGTGGGACGAATTATAATCTTATCGATTATAACGACATACATATGACGTTACGAAAAAAGATACAGAACATGCGATTGAATTGTACAATAATTTAGTTTAATACGTGTATTACGTTTACGTAAATTGTATGTAGTGTGATAATAAGTAATAGGTAACAAAAACTTGTAGTTATAATATAACTTTTTTATTTATTTTTTATGATTTCATTTTTAAAATAATAATAATAGTGGACACAAAATTAAACATATTATTTCATATACCTAAGTGTTTTTCATATCAATAAATAATACATACCTTTTTTATATATAAAATAGCAATAAATAACTGATAGAAAATATATTTAAATTTTTAAAATAATACAAAATATTTTTTTTATTATTTGCCTGTCATGAAATAGGTATTTAGTTAAATGACTAGGCATTTAACTAAATTTCTAGGCAGATAGTGAAATTGCATAAAAATTAAATTATTATATGCCTACGACATACACATATAATAATACAAAAACAAAATCCATAGACTTGTGTCAAAACTTTGTAGATTATAAACTTTAAAAATAAACTTAAAATCTTTCTATATTGAAATATCCTAAGACATAATGTAGTTTTAGTAAATATTAACTTTTTCTTAAATAATTAATCATAATTTTCAATCTTAAATATATTTATTTTTGAGCATAATAAAATAGTTTAATAAAATGCAATCTATACATATGTATATTTTTCCTGGTCTATCGATAACCCTCTTTATATTCAATCTCTTAATATAAAATTTTTCCTAGCATTTAAAGACACACAATATACTATGGTTTTTATAAAATTATGTGAATTTCTAATATAAACATCCATGTTATAATTTGATCTGTTTAAGTACGCAAAACTATAATATCGATTAGAATAATTTTATTTTTCTATTAATAATCACAATTTATGTTTCTATCTGTCTAGGTTTAATACTGTACAACGAGTTTTAACTATTATTTTAAATATTTTAAATATATGACACTGAAAAAAATATAGTATAACCAGAAAGTACTAAAATATCTATAAATACATTTGTTACGAAAAAAAAAAAATGTTATAGGACAAAAATGGAACACCAGAAATACAAATCATGCAAAACGATATACCTCGAATGCTCATTCACATCCAAGTAACTATACAATACGTGATTGTAAATTTAATATTAATAAACTTTTAGACTAACTTATCAATAGTAATAATATGTTTAAGAGTATAATAATTTTAGAACGATAAGTAAAAAATATATATTTTTATACTTAAAATGTTATCTATCGATATTATAATTGTCTTATTATACTAAAATCCAATTAATTCGAACGTTATTTATACATCATCATACTGTTTTTAGTGATTTATAATATCTATTACTTTCCTAATATTATTTATATGTAGATTTACTAAACACAAATATGAATGATAACTTAAAATAAGTTTTTTTTTTTTTTTTTTTTTTTTTTTTTCAATCCGAAGATTGGTTAAATGATTATTGATGTTTCCCTCCACTTGTCTCTGTCACTTATAAAAATAAGTTAAAATAAGTTTATTAAGAATAAATTATTTTAAAAACAATTAAAACCATTGTTTAGTAATAGGACAACAATTTGACAAATTATAATCATATAATTTATCTACTCACCAAGTTATTTTTCTTGGTTAATAGTATGGAACTTACGATTCCCATCAGTTAAAAAATTTCAGTGTCCCAAAATACTATATGATTTTGTATGGAATTTTTTTTATTGCGCAATTTTAATTCACTAACAGTGTCTACATAAAAATAAATAAATGAAAAGCCAGAAAGAAAACGGAAATCAATTATTGGGAATTAATTTCAACACAGCACACTCATATAATGTAATATTTATTTTAAATTTTTAATTAATTATGTAATACAGTAATATGAACTAATTCAAATATATTCTGATTGGCTATATTTTGTGATAATTTTAAATCATTTGGATTATTAATTTTTTTTTTCTAATTACAAAAAACTTAATTAATTTATAAAACATAATATCATATGTAAAAAAATTATAGTGTACAAAGTATATTATTATTAATGTTTAATCAATCATGTGATTGAAAGAATAACGTGTAACTAAAAAAAAATCCAGTTTTTATATTATTTAGAATTATTATTATTACTATGAAAATGAATACTTCACATCTCAGTCGTTCTAAAAAATAAAAATAAATATAAATTTAATGTAATAATTTATTGCAAATTATTTAGTACAACAATATTAACAAATATTTAATTAAACGACAACTTTCATTGATTGACTTAAATAAATGTCGTCAAATATAGTACGTTATGCAAAAATACATTATTGGGATTGGAAACTGACAATTTTTTTTTTTTTTTTTGTGAGAAAAAAGCAGTTATAAAAACTCTTTTTTATCACACCATACTATTCGTACAAATTTAATGATGAAACGAGAGTTCTAAAAGCAGATTTGAAGTCCTATCATGTCTTATAGAAAATGCTTTGACGCTTAATGAATTAAGAATTTAAACCCATATAATATTATATTATATATTTTATATTATAAAGGACTAACAGTTTCCTAAACGGTTCACTCATTTTTTTAAAGTTAATTTTATCCCCGTGTTAGTGTTTTACATAAAAAAAAGAAAAAATAAAAAATTTTTCAACAAACTATTTAAATACAAATAAGGATAATTAAACAATTAATATAATAGATTAAAAGTTAACCGCTGAAATGTAAAATATAAATTACTAAATACACAAAATTCTAAACAACAAAATAATTATATAAAATGAGTTAATGTGAAATCGTTGCCACATAAACTATGAAACAAAAAACTCTACTTGCGTTATATTCATATTAAAATCATATTAATTGTAAGAAACGAAATTGTATTTTAAATTAATTTCACTCAAGCCTTTTTTTATTTTTGTTTTTTATAAGCATAAAATAATAAACGAAAAAATACAATTAAAATTTTTAAGTCATCATTTTTATTTTCAATTGTCTTTAAAATTATAAAATTTAAGGTTAGAATATTTTTAATTATCATATAGGATACATGAACTGTACATACTCCAGATTAAAATTTATGTTAAATCAGAAAATAATAAAAGTTTTATGTACGACATTAAAAAATAAATTAAAGAAACCGTTTTATTATTTTTTTCGGTTTAATTTCTGTATATTAGTTTTGACTATCTTTAGCTTCCAAAAAATTAAATTAGAATGTTTAATCAGTATATTATACATTCTTGTTTACAATTTACCAAGAAACTTAATTACATGATAATTGCTTAAAACGAATAGAACCCCTATAGTCGGTATTAACCGTTATATAAATGTTGTGCTACTTTTGACTAAATTTTAAAACTATTGTTATCAAGAATATTAAACAAACTATTACAAACCTTTTTTTTTTAATATAACCCAATATAAAAAATAAATAACTAATGTGAGCAGTCTTATTACGTATTTAATTTATTTTCAGCCATTTTAAAATATGAGTATGCGGGTTTCATAGTCGATTAGAACATAACAATATGTTAATTTTTAAAAAATATCAGCCTTTATAGGGTCAACAAATGTTGATATTACTTATATTAATTTAAAGAATATTCGTTTTTGCAACGTTAATACAGTAATTATATTTTTTCGATATTTTTAATTATTTTATTTGCTACGGCTCATTATGCTCTATATTTTAGATATATGATTATTATAGACAAGACCTAAGGGTAGTATTCCATTTAATGAGGAGCGAGTTATTTTTTATATTGTAATTAAAAAATCATGAAGAAGGCAAATCACAAGTTTGGTTACCCTAACATCCTTAAGTTATAATTTTTCTCAAAAAAAAAAAAAAAAAAACATATAATCATTTAAAAATAAATTTATTAACATTCGTAACCAAAAATTAAGAATTTGTTACTTGATTTCTATCCTAGGAAATTAATTTATTAACAAATGGCAACAGCAATCCTTATATAGAGGAATTCACTTGGGGAAATCCACAAATTTGGAATTCATAGTTTAATTTCACTCAGGGTAATTCATTTTGTTCCCGGTGATACAATCATAATATTACGTTGTAAGTTTACTAGATATATCGTATTTTCTTTTTAAATCATGGAATCATGAGCTTATTGAGATAATTATTCATTGCTTGGTAATCGATATCAATGTTTACATAACACATTAACAAACTAAATGAAGGTATACATACATTTATCTGCCACAAATTGTAAAAAATACATTCCTAAGCTATGTTGCCAATTAATTTTGTTTTTTTTTTTTTTTTTTGTTACCTTTGATAGCTAAGATAATAATGTTTACAATACATAATTTGATAGTTTCGGGTATTCATGATATTTCTCTGAAAATTTGTAATTTTTCAATTATCTTCTTTGAACGGTTTGTTCGGTCAAAATTTAAAATATTTTCTAAATACTTTTAACTATCAAACAATTGTTTTAAAACGAAAAAAAAATAAAAAAAAAAATGAGTACAATATTGATGTTATAAAGTTTTATAAGTATTTCCGTCTGGACGATAGCCGTTTGAGTGCAATAACTTAAATATACTTGAAATCGTCGAAATTCGTACAAAACAAGTTTTTGAATAATTATATTTTAGTATCGAAACTTAACATATGCATGTTATAAAATTACGTAGTAGATAGTTAATAATAATATTCTGCGGGCTATTTTCTCGTACTGGATAATTGTAATCTTGATCCACGTCCAAATCGGCAATTGATACTGCAAAACTAATGAGACGTGAAACGCTTAAAGCAAAGATAACGATACGTAGTTCGATGTTTCGCACATTGTATAATATTATAATGTGCTATTAAAAGATGCGATAAATTTCAAAACAAATCGATCGTATCGTCGCGGAACAAGTCATTTCTTGCGAGTCGGACATACGACATCTAGATGAGATGTGCGTGTGACTAATTGAACTGCACAAACGACACCGTTCATCAAAAACGCCTTCGTTGCACGACACGGTATAATACTGCAATAATATTACACACCGTATAGATATAAGTTTACCGATTTTGTTGTACATTATATCGACGGAGAGAGTAGCCGTATCAAATGGTTTGAAATAAATCGAACACAACACGATTATGTAAAAAAAAAAAAAAAAAAAAATGGAAAAAAATTGTATCCGCCACAAACAGAAGACTGCACGTTTGCTAACTCTAAAATTACATGTCTGCGACAGACGCGTGACCCGCGATCGCTTACAGTTTCCATTTTCACCTATTTTTGTTTTACCGGTCTTGGTTCTGATTTTTTCAGTCTGAGTCAAGTTCAACGGATTCACTTTTCTATCAATCATATCTTTTTCCGATGTCAACTGATTTTTTTTTTCTTTAGAATCCAAATGTATTGTAAAAATCACTCTTAGTGATACTAAACCACAGACACGTGAAGAACGTGTCGTTTCTATGATCTACTTAATGATAAATGTATCCAATAAATAATAATGATTAACGATGTACACCAGTAAGTTTTACACATCAGGACATTAACTAATTAAAAAGTTATATATAAATTTAAACAATTATTGTTTTTTTTTTTTAGCTTTTTGACTTTATAAGTTAGTAAATTTTAAAATTAAACTAAATATCACAGAATCAGTTGTGAAAATTTCGATTTTTTTTTTTAAATAAAAAAAAAAAAAACTTATAAATTCACTTAAAATTATTTTTGTGCATATTATTAATTTTTTGGTTTAATTAATTATAAATATATTATATCATATATTAATTATATTTAATTTTTTACTCATTATTTACATATAAATTCATATAAATAAATATTACATGTTTTATAAATAAGTTAACACCAATGCTTAATTAAATAAATATAAGTATAACATTTGTAACAAAATATTTTATAATTTTTTTTAACATCAAATAAAAAAAAATAAAGTAATTCAACCTCTCGATATAATAAGAATCACTTAGGTGGTAATTAAAAACAAAAATTTTTCAGAACTAAGGTAAATTTATAGTCTTACCTATTTATTTTAAAATATTAAAACTTTAAAGTTAAATATATTATATAATAACAATCAACTTATAATCTAACAACTTAACTTAAATAGTTTAAGTCAATTATTTTCATTAACTTGTCCGTCTATGAATAATAAATTATTAGACTGCCCTGTCAACATTTCTAGATTTATATATATTACGTCAAATTAACGTGGAATAATGAGAGAATTTTAACTATTTTTTTTCTATTCTCGCTGTTTTAAATACATCTTTTCACTTTTAAACATTCAGTCATGCAGCCAAAACATCTCAGTCACATACAAATGGAGTGGAATTTATCTGCTAAAATATGTATAATTTTTTCCTTTTTAGCGAGTAAAACAGTAATAGAATACTTCTTTGATTAAATGTATGTACTATTTATTTAATTTATTTGTCATAAAAAATGTATGACCTTTTTTTTTTATAATAATATACTTATATTTTGTTAACTATGCTAATAAAATTAGTATTGCACTATCTGATAACCTATTTAAATTTACAATAAAGTTTATTTAGTAAATTGCCTTCATTTTTAAAATGTTAACTTTATACTTACACTTAAATTTGAAGTGTAATAGTTAATAATTTTTAAAAATTGAAAAAAAAAACAAAACTGTAGGACTATTGATTTAAATAAATGTCGTAACAAATATTTCAATAATATGTCTTCAACTTTCGGGACCAGTCCAATGTGTGATCTACTGATAAACGGCTGGTCCAATGTGTGATCTACCAATAAATGGCTAGTCCAATGTGTGATTAACTATTAACTATATATTATGTCCATACTGCAAAATTATTTTTTAAATCTGATAAAAAATCATCAAATATTTGAGTTTGTACCAGGTGGCATGACCGCCACCATTCTTCTTTAAGTTGGCGGTCTAATAGTGGAGATGCACCATTAACTTTAATATTATACTTAGACTTGACTCACTTCCATAACGACTCTATTGTTTGAGTATGAGCTCAATTTCAATTCATCAAAAATTATATTTTCATATAAATAACCCATTGTTGTAATAGAATTCATTTTAAAATTTAAATCGTTACAAAACTAGTTATAAAAAAAAATTGACCAACAAACGAAATGACGCGAATGAACGCTAAATGGTAACGGAATGTTTAAATGATGTATTTTAGAAATACAATACAGTCGTAAAATCCATATCATATCGATAATTATATAGGTATAGCACTATAATGTAAAATATAGATATGTTTTCAGTAGATCACACGTTCTACCTATAACGCTTTATCGTAGATAGCAGTTTATCGGTAGATCACACATTGGACCGGTCCCCAACTTTCTTGTATCATTTCTATTTCTGTCGATTAGACCAACTAAAGATCACATTTTTATATAACAAAATAATACTGGAAAGTATAGAATGTTTTCAATAATAATATTAATATATTATTTCAATATAATATTTACACGCCATATTTATAAGCTGGCGTAATGTATATGCAATTTCACTACATTGGCGTGTAGATGTTTCATTCTAATCTTTAAATTTTTTGATTCCTTAGTCATAATAATAACGATTTAAATTTAAATGAATTTATTACAACAATGGGTTATTTATATGAAAATGATATCTTGATGAATTGAAATTGAGCTCATAAGTAAATGATCGTTATGGAAGTGAAGTAAGTCTAGCTATAATATTAAAGTTAATGGTGCTATTCTTACTATTAGACCGCCAACTTAAAGAAGAATGTGGTGTCATGCCACCTGGGTCACAAACTCAATATTTGATGATTTTTATCAGATTTAAAAATAATTTTGAGTATGGACATAATATAGTAGATAGTTAATCATTACTGATTAAACTGATTTATTGGTAGATCACACATTGACCAGCTGTTTATCAGTAGATCACACATTGACTGGTCCTGAAAGTTGAAGACATATTATTGAAATATTTGTTATGACATTTATTTAATCAATAGTCCTACAAGTTTGTTTTTCAATTTTTAAAATTATTAACTATTACACTTCAAATTTAAGTGTAAGTATAAAGTTACATTTTAAAATGAAGGCAATTTACTAAATAAACTTTATTGTAAATTTAAAGGTTATCAGATAGTGCAATACTAATTTATTAGCATAGTTAACAAAATATAAGTATATTATTATAAAAAGGTCATACACGTTTATGACAAATAAATTAAATAAATAGTACATACATTTAATCAAAGAAGTTCTATTACTGTTTTACTCTAAGTTAAAAGGAAAAATTAATATTTTAGTACAGATAAATTCCACCTATTTGTATGTGACTGAGATGTTTTGCTGCATGACTGAATGTTTAAAGTGAAAAGATGTTTAAAACAGCGAGAATAGAAAAATAGTTAAAATTCTCTCATTGTTCCAATGTTAATTTGACGTAATATATATAAATCTAGAAATGTTGGACAGGGCAGTCTAATAATTTATTATTCATAGACGGACAAGTTAATGAAAAATTAACTTAAACTATTTAAGTTGTTGAAAGAATTATGTTGATTGTTAATATATAATATATTTAACTTTAAAGTTTTAAGATTTAAAATAAATAGGTAAGACTATAACTTACCTTAGTTCTGAAAAATTTGTTTTAATTACCACCTAAGGATTCTTATTATATCGAGAGGTTGAATTACTTTATTTTTGGTTTGATACAAAAATTATAAAATATTTTGTTACAAATGTTATACTTATATTTATTTAATTAAGCATTGGTGTTAACTTATTTATAAAACATGTAATATTTATTTATATGAATTTATATGTAAATAATGAGTAAAATTAAATAGCAATACGTAACTGAACGAAGTACAACAAT